>NC_143157.1:8823206-9011304 GCF_041381405.1 Jatropha curcas | reverse complement strand
ATTTTGGCAACAAATCGCTTAAATGATCATTTTGGCACAAATGCCTTAAAATCAACACTTTGAGCGACAAATCGCTTAAATGAACCATTTTGGCCAAATGCCTTAAAATCAACACTTTCGAGCGACAAATCGCTTAAATGAATCATTTTGACACAAATGCCTTAAAATCAATTACTTTGGCGACAAACGCCCAATCACATCGTTTTGGCAAACAAATTGCCTAAATCACATCATTTTGGCTAAAAGCCTCAAAATCAACCATTTTGGCGACAATCGCCTAAATTACACATTTTAGCAAACGAATTGCTTAAATCAACACCTTTTCGGCTCGAAGCCTTAAAATCAATCAATTTCGGCTCAGAGTCTTAAAATCAACGATTTTGGCGACAAATCGTTCGACAAAAATCATTTTCGGCAATAATAAGCCCGAACACCAATTTTGGCAAGATAAGCCCAAATCAACTCTTTTGGCTAAAGCCTCAAAATGATCTTTTGGCAATAAATGCCTAAATCAATCAATCTTTGGCAAAATGCCTAAACAAAATGCACAAAGCATACACACTCATGCACAAAGCATACACACTCATGCACAAAGCATACACACTCATGCACAAAAGCATACACACTCATGCATTAAGCATACCCATTCAAAGCCCTTCAAAGAAGGCCTATCGAACTACGTTGACTTTGATCTTCCATTCACACGGAAGTACGTAGGCACGTTCGGGATTTCACCCCGGGCGGCAAGTCAAAATCACATAAACATTTCATTTGGTCCAATTACATCATTCACCTTGCAAAGCATTCATCCATCGGTTAGTTCATCAGCATGACATAGTCTCGGGATCCATCTCGGGTTCGCAGACTGTGCTTTGAACATTGGGATAATTAATCTAGTAACTAGGTTAATTAAAATTGGAGTCATTTGGGGGTTTTTTCCTAGTTTACCCGAAAATAATTAAACAAGGTGGCGACTCATACATTCACGTGCATTTCTGTCCTTAGTCACATGCATTCATATGCCAGTGATGTTTGGGGGAGGGGTTCACAGTTTGGCGACTTCACTGGGGATTTATGTAATTAATTTGCATAAAGTGGACTACAATTGTTGTGAAAACTAACCGGCCTTTCTTTAAGGCATCATTTTATTATGCTTTGTTTTGCAGGGTACCCTAATACGAATCAAGTGTTCTTTCCTTAAGAATACTTGATAAATCCGGACTTAATTGAAAAATGTGATTAAGACATTAAAACTTGTTGATTTATTTGCACGATTGAGAATCCTTTTCTCCATTGCATAAAAAAATGAACTTCAAATGAATTTCTTCTCTTTCTGTTCAAACTTCTGAGTCTGGATAGCAAGTAGCGCTGATCGGCAGGTCTCTTTGATTATGCCGACGGACAGCCAAAGCGTCCTCCCTGTTACCGCAAACCATCCCTAATCCTTTTGGGGGTGGCACATGAGTATGCGTACCGTTGGACCCACGCGAAACTCTTTGTTTCACATGTGGTTAGGTATATCCATGCTCAAGGTTCAAGGGTCCCTTAATAAGCCGATTCTCTATTTGTGTCATAGCCTATAGAACTTATCCTTTAGGACTATATGCACCCAATGGTATGAGTCATCTCATTAAAATAAATTATGACGTGTTGGTGTGCGCATTCACGACATACCATAAGCATTAAATAAAAAAAAAAAGGAGAGGAACACAAAATATCCTTCTGTTTGTCAGTCATGCACAGTTGGACAAAGAGTCGGTCTACCTCATATCAGTTACTCTGACACACAATACCGCCCACTATACCCTAATGCGATTACCCTTACACTTACAGGTACCCCCTGTGCAAGCGACCACAATAATACCAGACACACCTACAGTGCTATCACCAACCTCAACTACACCGATGGCATCACTAGCTGACATCCAAACCCTCATGGAACAAATGGAAGCCAGAATACAGGCTAGGATGAATGAGGCATTGGCTGCCCAAAGAACCGCCCTATTAGCTGAACTAAGTGGTGGTAATGGAAGTGGGGCCTCCGCTGGGGGGAGTGGTCCTGCTGCCTCCAACCAAGGACCTGGCTCTGCGCCTACGTCTTCAAACCCTAACTTGGATGAAATGACCTCCAAAACTGCTTCTGAGCTGGAAGCTCAAAGAATGAGAGAAAAACTGGAATTGCTAGAAAGGTCTGTTACTGCTCTAAAGACCCACAAGGAGGTGGTGGACATGGACTCTTTGTCCTTGTTCCCCGAAGCAAGATTGCCTACTAAGTTCAAAATGCCAAACATGGACAAGTTTGATGGAACCACCTGTCCTAAAACACACTTGAAAATGTATGTGGGCGCCCTTAACCCATTTGGATTAAGCAGCGAGCTCCTTGCTCAGTTGTTCCAACAATCCCTGACTGGTGCTGCTTTGAGATGGTTTGTCAGTTTGGACCGCTCTAAGATGAAAACCTGGGAGGATGTTTGCAATGCTTTTAATTCTCAGTATCACTATAATATAGAAGTTGATGTTACTCGAAGAGAACTAGAAACTACCAAACAAAAGAACAATGAACCCTTTTCCTCGTTCCTTACGAGGTGGAGGGCCAAGGCCGCCCAAATGATCAATCGACCTTCAGAACAAGAACAGGTGGACATAATCTTAAAAAACTTGTTGCCTGTCTATCAACAACAGTTACAGACTCAATATCTACCATCATTCCAGTCGCTCATTGCCACTGCTACGAAGGTGGAGGATTTACTTCAAATGGGGCAACTAAAAGAAGAATCGGGGGCCTCAAAATACAAAAAACCTAGTCAAGTTAGCAAAGTCCACGAAGTGGCAAGCATTACTCCCACAAATCCTCTACGTGTGGGAAATATGAGAGCTGGCAGTCAGTCAAGAAGAACCTACACTGATCTCGGAATGCCAATCCTTTTGGTATTCCGAGAGGCTGTTAAAGCAAACTATATCAAACCTTTGGAAGCAAGACCACCACCCAACCCACTACCAAGGAATTACAAAGCCGATGAATATTGTGAGTATCATCAGGGATATGGGCACAAGACTGAAGCATGTTGGACCCTCAAAAATCGCATCCAAGACCTAGTGGATAATGGTTCGATTATTCCACGAAGCAAACCAAACATTAGCACTAACCCTTTACCAAATCACGGGGTAAATGCTATTGTTTCTGACCAAGAATTGATCGATCCTTTCGAGCTATTCTTGGAAATGAATGAAATCTGTGTCCTAGATCTGAATGACCTATCTGAGGAGGTCGATGCTATAACCAGAAGCGGGAGACAGTATGAACCTTTAGTCTTGGACAAAATTCCAAATAATCCCTACCAAAGAACAGAGGAGAAGGAGGATCCGGTCCTATCACAATTAAAAAAGACACAAGCTAAGGTGTCAATCTGGGAACTTTTAGCATCATCTTTTCCTCATCGCCAAGCTCTTTGCAAGGCTTTGAGCCAACTTCAGACATCGGTAGAGGTTAGCCCTGAAGTGCTAGTGTCCACCCTCACTCAATCATCTAAAATGCAAAGCATCGGGTTCTCTGATGATGACTTACCTAAGGAGGGAAGCAGTCACAACAATGCTCTTTATGTCACCATTCAGACTAGAGACAAAACTGTACCCATGGTTCTCATTGACAATGGGTCAGCATTGAACGTCTGCCCACTAAGGGTAGCCAGCTGTTTGGGGTTAGAAGAGACAGATTTCATTCCATCTGACCAGATAGTGAAAGCCTATGATAGTACCCGAAGGGAAGTGTTGGGGGTTGCTATGCTAAAATTGACAGTCGGGCCAGCTGTGATGGAAGTCCCATTCCAGGTAATTGATGTACCGACCAGCTTTAATCTACTTTTGGGTCGACCATGGATCCACCATGCCAAGGCAATACCCTCGTCCTTACACCAAAAAGTCAAGTTTCCTTATGAGGACAAGGTTATTACTATCCAGGGAGATGACTACAATCAGTTGAAAAAGCCGAAAGGCGAGCCTCTCTTTGAGGTCAACCCTGAGACTACCAACTTGCCCCTTTCGGGATTTCAATTTGACACTGTGCAGTTCATAGAAGGGAAGACTACAAACTCCCGAATTCTCTTTGATTTCGGGACGGTGCAGATAAATTGCATAGTTCCTTTAATGCTGAAGATGTCCTATCTGCCAGGAATGAATATGGCAAGGTCCGGAAAGACATACCCCGCATTGCAAGCCTGGGAATGTCCGGTGAATGAAGGGACTTTCGGGCTAGGTTATCAGCCTACTGATGAAGACCGTGCTGAGAAGACCAGAAGAGGAAAGAAGAAAAACATACAGATGCCATCACGCTTCTTGACTTTAAATAGTCACTTCTGCAAATCGGGAGAGACGATTCCTTATCGTAACTTCCAAGAACCATTTTACTGCCCGACTGCTAAAAAGATGCTGCCTGGATTAGAAATATTCTCTGATGTATGGGGTAACAAGCCTGAAACAAGGACCAATCCGGAAGTGGAAGACTTCATGCAGCCTAGTCTCTTTGATGAGGTTGCAGTCATTACAGGAAATGATGGGACCAAGATTTACTGAGCCTGATCAAGCCAAATGAAGGACCTCTCACCAATTGGTACGCCGAGGAGGAGCGCACTGCTGATACACCCCCTCCCGAGTCGAACCTAGAGTCAAAAGTTGAAATCAAGTCCTGTATTGAGTTTGAGTCTGACCCTGGGTATGAGACTGAGCCAGAGTCCAGTCCCAATTCTGAGTCGTCTGTGTCGGATTTTGAAAATCCAGATTTCAAATTTGATGTAATCTTTGAAGACGATTCCGTCATAATCAATAAAGGTTTGCAGATTCTTGATTACCCCGCGTGTCTATCTTTCCAAGCATTTCCAAGCAAAAATAAAGAAAAAGAAATAAACGAAATAAAAAATGAAAAAGAAAAAATAATAATTGGCAAAGAAGAAAATGAATATACATACATTGCATTTGATTGTGCTAACAGGAAACAAGTCAGTGAATGCTTGAAGAAGTTCGCCGATTGCTTCATGTGGAAGGCAAGCGACATCACGGGAATCGACCCAGCAATAGCGGTACACAAAATCCCAGTATACCCCGAGGCTAAGCCAGTAAAACAGAAGCTAAGAAGGCTGAAGACAGAATGGTCTTTGAAGATCAAGGAAGAAGTGGCCAAGCAGCTGGAAAACAAGTTCATAGAACCTATCGCCTACCCAACATGGTTAGCAAATATTGTGCCAGTGCCGAAGAAAGATGGTAAGGTCAGAATGTGTGTTGATTATAGGGATTTGAACAAGGCGTGTCCGAAGGATGACTTCCCCCTACCGCATATTGACTTGTTAGTAGACCGAATGGCGGGACACGAGATGGTCTCCTTGACCGATCTTGCTGTCGGATACAACCAAATAATGATGCATGTGCCAGACAAAGAGAAAACGGCATTCATCACGGAATGGGGAACTTATTGCTACAGAGTTATGCCTTTTGGGCTCAAAAATGCGGGGGCAACCTATCAAAGAATGGCGACAGCCATCTTCCATGACATGATTCACGAAGAGGTAGAAGTGTACGTGGACGACATGGTTGTTAAATCAAAAACAGCTGAAGAACATACAACAGCGCTCGAGAAGTTCTTCCTTAGACTTCGAAAGTATAATCTGAAGCTCAACCCAGCAAAGTGTCTGTTCGGAGCTACATCCGGAGTATTTCTGGGGCATATGGTCAGTCGGAAGGGCATAGAGATTGACCCTTCAAAAGCCAAAGCCATTCTGGAAATGCCAGCTCCAAGGACGGAAAAAGAAGTCCGGGGTTTCCTGGGAAGACTACAGTATATCAGCCGGTTCATCAATCAACTGGCAGACACTTGTGGTCCTATGTTCAAGTTACTTAGGAAAGGAGTAGCAGTCAAGTGGAATGAGGATTGTCAGGAAGCTTTCGACCAAGTCAAACAATATCTGCTATCCCCGCCGGTTTTACAGCCACCAAGGCTAGGGAAACCTTTGCTATTGTACCTATCAGTCACGGAAGAAGCTATGGGTGCGATGTTAGCTCAGCAAGCAGAAGATACAAGGATAGAAAATGCAGTGTATTATCTCAGCAAAAGGATGCTAGAATACGAATTAAAGTACAATAAAATAGAGAAGTTGTGTCTGGCTCTAGTCTGGGCCTGTACCAAGCTACAGCACTACCTCTCGTCTTACACTACGTACGTTATTTCTGAGTCGAACCCCTTGAAATTCCTTATGGAGAGGCCGGTTCTTGACTGTAAGATGGCAAAGTGGGTATCAGTACTTGCAGCTTATGACCTAAAGTTTGTACAACGGAAGGCCGTGAAAGGCGGTGCTTTAGCTGATCAATTAGCTGAATTACCGGTCGGAGACCAAATGCTGGAAGTGGAATTTCCTGATGAAGACTTGTTAAGCTTAGAAAGTGAAGTCTGGGAGATGTACTTCGATGGAGCTTCGAATTACCATGGAAATGGGGTTGGAGTTGTATTCAAAACTCCTTGTGGAGAATACATCCCAATCGCAGTCAAATTGGATTTCAACTGCACTAACAATGAAGCCGAGTATGAAGCTTGCATAAGAGGGTTAGAAGCAGCCTTGGAAAAGGAGATAAAGATCCTCAAGGTTTTCGGAGATTCCAACTTAATAGTCTCCCAGGCTTTAAGGAAATGGAAAATTAAAGAAGAGCGTTTGGTTCCTTACCTACAACGCTTGGATGAATTGGCTCAGCAATTTGATGGTTTATCCTTCCATTACTTGCCACGAGCCAAAAATCAGTTTGCAGATGCTCTAGCCACTCTAGCCTCCATGGTCAATGTAGAAGAGGATCGAGTCATTCGACCCTTGACAGTGCGGCTACAGAAACAGCCAGCACATATCATGAATTTGGTCGACGATAAGCCCTGGTATTGGGATATACAGAATTATCTTCAGAATGAAGTTTACCCAGAGGGATCCACCAAAACTGATCAACGGACATTGAGACAACTAGCATCCGGATATTTCCTTACTGGGGGAATTCTGTACAAAAGAAGTTGGAATGGCCTGCACCTAAGGTGCGTTGATGAGGAAGAAGCTCAAACCATCATGGATTCCTTACATAACGGGGAGTCTGGCCCACACATGCACGGGATAGCCTTGGCTCGAAAAATCATGAACCTAGGTTATTACTGGTCAACCATGAAGGCAGATTGTGTGAGGCATGCGCAGAAGTGCCACGAATGTCAAATTTTTGCTAAATTGCAAAAACAGCCTCCGGTCAATCTGAATCCTATCACTTCACCATGGCCTTTCGCGACCTGGGGCATAGACGTGATCGGAAAAATCCACCCGAAGGCTTCCAACGGTCACCAGTTCATTTTGGTTGCTATAGATTATTTCACTAAGTGGATCGAGGCAGCCTCTTATTCGATTCTGAATGCCAAGAAGGCAGCACAGTTCGTTCGTACCAACATCCTTTGCAGGTACGGAACGCCATTCGAGATCACCACGGATAATGGAGCTCACTTCCAGGGTGAATTTGCTAATTTGTTGAAAGAGACGAGAATCCAACATCATAAGTCCTCACCCTATCGTCCACAAACAAACGGGGCTGTAGAAGCTGCAAATAAGGCCATAAAAGTTATTTTGCAAAAGACAATTAAGAAGCACAAAGCTTGGCATGAACAGTTGCCGAATGCCTTATGGGGATATAGGACTTCAATTAGAACACCTACTGGGGCAACCCCGTATTCCTTAGTATATGGCATGGAAGCAGTATTGCCTATTGAGCTGGAAGTTCAGTCGGCGAGGGTTATCCGGGAAAGCCAGATCAGTGAAGCAAATTGGGCTGAGAATTATCATTTGCAGCTCTTGGGTATGGATGAAAAGCGATTGCGAGCAATCCACCAAACTCAAGTTTATCAAAGAAGAATGGCGCGACATTTTAACAAGAGGGTCAAAGACCGGAAACTGGAAGAAGGTTGTTTGGTTCTGAAGGAAATTAGACAACCGGTCATAGATCCACGGGGGAAGTTCCGTCCTCATTGGGCTGGACCGTATGTGTTGAAGAAGATCTTGTCAGGCGGAGCCGTTATTTTGACTGATTTGGATGGCTTGGAATTCACTAATCCATGTAATTTAGATCAGTTAAAAAGATATTTTGTGTAAATTGTAATCATTTGCATAATGTAAAACGAACTACATTAGACCTGATTCTCTTCGGAAAAAAGAAATTATATATCGGAGATATGTAGGCAGCCCTCATTGGGTATGGTCTAAACATCAATAAAAAAAAAAAAACAAAACATACCATTTCATAATTCTTTCTTTTGCCGATAATAATAAAAAAAAAAACCCGCTAAGTTGAAAACCCGAAAGGGCGGCTTAGGCAAAAATCGGGGCCCGCTAAGTTGAAAACCCGAAAAGGGCGGCTTAGGCAAAAATGGGTAGCTCGCTAAGTTGAAAACCCGAAAGGGCGACTTAGGCAAAAATTAGAGCTTGAATAAATAAAGTTGGAAAATGCTTGGAAAGCTTAAAAGTCAAATGACATGCCCAATTGAAAGCAACAAAGGCAAACAGTCTAAAATCAAGCAGAAAACTAAAGAAAGTAGAGCCCACGTCCAAATAAAACATACATCCAAAGTCCAAAGCCAAAATACCGAAAAGAGTCAAAAACAAAAAAAAAAAAAAACCCAAAAAGCCCATAAAAGTCTAAGTGCCCCGTCGCCTCCTTGGGGCAACGTCTTCCGAGTCATCTTTAGCTCCCGAACTCTCTCCAACATTTCCCGTCTGGGGAGCCAACAGAATCTCCTCATCAGTCCCAGCCTCATTACCAGCGTCAGCCTGAGTCCAACCTTCAAGTACACTCAGCAGTGCGTTCCTCCTCAGCTTCTCAACTGGCCAGACAATGGTCATAAACCAAGACCGGTACTCAGGAGAAGTCTGAATACCAGCAGGATTAGGCTGAAGGTCTAACCATATGATGGTCCCTAACCCAGGCCCTAAGGACGGCTCGAGTAACTCCCGGAGTGATGGCTGAATCAGCTAGGGAATCATCCATGGTCGGAACAGTCTGATCTATCCCCATCTGTCTCAGAACGCGCGAAGCACAGTACCAGGTGCAATGTGTAAGGCCCAACAGGTAAACCTGAGTATGGCGGAAGCTAACCTGAATAAACCGGTTGATATCATACCAAGGTACGAACCACAACACCTCGTCTGGACCTAATTCAATTAACCATGAAGTCCACGCATCAACGGACGGGTATGTAATCAAAATCTTCCGCATACGATACTGGACAGGGTTATAGGGCAATAAAGTTGGAGCAGCAACTACTTGGAGGTGGTCCTTCAACCAAACCTGAGTAATGGATCCTTTCTATTATGAAGGAATGAATCAAAACAAAAAAATAGGGAAAAGAAGAGAGGAGAAGTACCTGGAGTATAATCGGGGAAACTGTCCAGTCCTCGAAGCCTAAAGCAGCTCTGTCAAGGCTCCTGATAGTTTCTGCTAGCACAATGCCACCAATGCAACCCATGTCCTCCATTTGTCGAATCATAGGACAAAATCGCAGATCCCCGAAGCCTGGATCCTTGTTAAACAAGAAACCAGCTAATAAGCAAAATACCAAGGCCCGCATCCTCAGCCTCATCCGGTCTGGGTCATCCTGAACGGACCTCTGAAAATTCATCAATCAGAGGGCAGCAGAATTGCTTTCTGATCACCAACAATCATAGCCCTAGCTTGAGGTCGACAGAACTGAAACAGGTTTTCAAACGACCGAACATACCCAATCTTAACCTCATGCCAGACTAAAGGGGCATTAGGGTCACACCCTATGATAGCACAAAACTCCTCGAAAAGAGGACACATCTCCTCCATCATGGCCCCAAACCGAAAAACGTGGGCCTCAGGGTCCCAGAGTCTGATATAGGCCCATAAAAAGTTCCAGTCGATCATTACCCCCCTAAGGGTAATGATAGGAGAGAGGCCATACCTCTTCAAGTTGATCTTTTCAACTTTGGAGAGACTCCTAGCCCAGCTGTGCATGCTATGATTGAAAGAAGGATTCATTCTTTGGAAAAGATAAACACAGAGAGAAAAGAAGAAGAGAGAAGATAAGGAATGAGTGAAGAGCCGAAACAAAGAACAAGCTTTTATAGGAGAAAATGCACCGAATGAGGGCGGCAGCAGCCGCCGAATGATGGCGGCAGCAGCCGCCGAATTGCCACCGAATGACGGCGGCAGCGGTCGCCAAATTGCCACTGAATGATGGCGGCAGCGGCCGCCACGCATAAAAAAAAAAAAAAAAAAGAGTGTATTTTGTCCATAAGCCAAAATGATGAAGTCCTCCCATTTTGTTTCAAATACAATAAACATGCATACATATATTTCAATACTAACCAAGTGCAGGTACAAAATAAAACTCAGTACAACGATACAGTACAGAAGCACGATCAAAGTTTAGTACAGTAGTCAGACAAGAAAGAAAGAAAGAGGAACAGAAAAATCCGGCAATCATGGCTTCAGCGACGGGGCCTCTGCCTTCTCTGATCATTGTAAGCCTCACGAGTCCAGGACGAAGACAGTTCCTGTTGCATCCCGAGCATCAATTCCATCATCTGATTGATCAATCCAACAGGAACCTATAAAAAAAAAATGCAAATGAACGTCAAATCTCTTATGAATCGTTTTTGTGAGAGATTTAGCAGTTTTTACTTACCTCAGTAATGTCCTCAGAAGGCAGAGCCAAGCGATCCACATTTTCCAGCGAGACCTCTCGAAAGGCTAAAGGAGCGTCAGGAGTATGGTAGGAAATGCTGTACGGAAGACGTAAATTGGCCAAGTCTGAATGAAGTGACCCGGTAGCCTCTGTCACAGCCCGGGGAGCC
The DNA here is from genome assembly GCF_041381405.1 of Jatropha curcas. NCBI lineage: Eukaryota > Viridiplantae > Streptophyta > Magnoliopsida > Malpighiales > Euphorbiaceae > Jatropha > Jatropha curcas. The sequence continues at coordinate 9,000,430 of NC_143157.1, read as the reverse complement.
CTGGAATGGCCGGCCGAGTGGCTAGGGCCGGCTTGAGATGAACCTTCAGCCCGAGTAGAAGAAGAAGGATCAGTCGTAGGCCTCCTCTTTGGAGTCCTACTCGAAGAACCCGCGGCCCGAGAAGAGCGGGTGGCGGGCGGATGGAAAGGAGCTGATCTCTGAAAATTGTCAAGCCGCGATCTAATAGGCTGCATCAGAAAGAGTCTGCAGAACTCAGCATAATCTCCCTCCAAGATGAACTCTCCATACGGAATACCCTCAGTATGCGCATCGGTGAGAGTCATCTGCCTGCCCGCTCGCATGTCCCCGGGAGGAGGATAAGGGATGGAACGACAGCCTCTTATTTGAAAGTCTACTCTCTCGCCCAAGTAATATCGTCTCAGGACGGGATGCGACAGGATCACCCTCCGCCGAGACAAGTCATCCGACCGCTGGAAATGAGGATCAACCTGGATCCAGCTCTGTAGGCGAATGGCCATCGCCCCCACCTCAACCTAAAAAAAAAAAAAAAAAAAAAAAAAAAGATGCAAATATGTTGATAAATCTTTTTTATTCAACGTATTCAAGAATTACTGAACACATACCTGCGCCGGGCTACACGTATCAAAAAAGGTTCTCAGGTCTTTTAGCGAGTGCTTATGCCGACTGGTATGAAGGTTTGTTCGGTACCATCTCCAAGCCAAAGGTACCAGCCCTAATCCGAGATCCGCATGAATCTGCTCCGGGCGAGTGTAAGGAAAATACTCAAATGTCCAAATCTGCAACAAAGAAGAAACGAGAGTCAAAAGAGGGCTAATAATATAGAAAAATATACAGAATGTTCTTCGCATTACCTCCCAGAAGTAATAGGTCCCGCTAAGTTTACAGTGGCTCCGACTCAGATCACACATGTCATCATACATACGGCTCAGAATAGCGCCGGCCCAGTCGTACTCCGTGAGATGGGCTAGGTTTTCTAAACTCTTCAAGATAGAAGGATTAAACCTTTCTTTCCTGTTGGACCAAAAGGTCGAAGCAAACATCAGCAACAAAGTGAATCTGGCCACCTGAGTAGCCGTCAGCTCTCCCCGCCTATGTCTAGCATAAATGCCGGGGGCTTGGAGATATAGCCAGCGCCTGGAAACACTCAAAGCTGGAGTAGCAGAGCCTGGCCCGACAATCCGAGGCAGGTCTATACCAATCAATTCCGCCATCCGATCAGGGGAAATCTCTGTCCTCCAGTCATCATATAATTCAATCGTCCGAATACCAAAAGGGATTCCGGTAATCACAGAAAAATCCACAGGGGTCATTGTCATCTCGCCCCAAGAAAAATGAAAAGTGTTAGTAGTGTCCCACCATCTCTCGGCCAAAGCACCCAGCAACTCCTTGTGGCTATTTCAGCCAGCATCAAAATGCCTCAAGTAACCCAGACGGGACGGATTGATGATTGCCCCGACCGGGTGGCTCGGATCCAATATCTCGATCGGGATTTCAGACATAGAGTTCTCAGCCACATCCAATTTAATGTAAGGATCCTAAAAGGTAAAGTAATATAAGAATTGTTCCTTGGTTCTTTACTAAGGGTAATATCTTAGCATGCATACTAATAAAACAGCAAATACAGAAAATAAAAATTCACAATTCGGCCACAGAGGCCCGAGAATCACAATTCGGCCGCAGAGGCCCAAAGTTCACAAATTCGGCCTAAGGCCCGAAAATCACACTCTGGCCATAGAGGCCCGACAATTCACAATTCGGCCACAGAGGCCCGAGAATCACAATTCGGCCGCAGAGGCCCAAAATTCACAAATTCGGCCTAAGGCCCGAAAATCACACTCTGGCCATAGAGGCCCGACAATTCACAATTCGGCCACAGAGGCCCGAGAATCACAATTCGGCCGCAGAGGCCCAAAATTCACAAATTCGGCCTAAGGCCCGAAAATCACACTTTGGCCATAGAGGCCCGACAATTCACAATTCGGCCTAAGGCCCGAAAAGCACATTCAGGCCACGAAGGCCCAAAGTTCTCTTTCTGGCCACAGGAGGCCCGAAAAATCACGATCCCCATTTTGTCAACCCCTAAAAAAAAAAAAAAAAAAAAAAGAGGCGTACCTGGGCGAAGATGCCTGTTACGGAGGCGTGAGTGTTAGCGTCCGCCATAAGGTTGACCTCGTCAAGCGAGATCCCCAGAGACCCCAGGTACTCCTCACCGCTCAGATCAGAGGAAGCCATAAACAAAAAAAAAAAAAAAGAATTTTGGAGCTTTAGAAGTTGAGAGATTTTGAGAGAGTTCCTTAGGTTAGAAAGTTTAGAATGAATGAAAATGAGTTTTTTCAAGCTATTTATAAGCAAATAGTCAAGAGGCGGGTCTTCTGGACGCGTCCAGTTTTCGCCTACAAAATTTGCGTTTCAGACAACCACCGACTCCCATAAATCATTTTTATGGTCGACGGTGGGGGGCAACTGTGAATACCCAAATTTTGAGGCTCAGAAAGCCTGTTTTCCCGGACTGCAAACAGTCCGGCCGGACCGGAGGCTATTTCGGAAGTTCACCGAAAATATGTCAATATGGTACTTAAAACGTCCGGAATGTCGCGAGGATCGCGGAACAGGTCCCGGAATATTTTTCGGAGGTCCGGAACTCCCAAAAAGGCCCCCGGAGCGAGGCACGGTGTCCACACCGGCCACGGCGGCGCCGGCCGCCGGGCACGGCGACTCCGGCCCCGGGAACTGCGGCAGCAGCCGCCCAGCCTGGGCGGCACCTGCCGCCCCACTGCCTGGGCGAGGCCTGCCGCCCAGGCGGGCGAGGGCTGCCGCCCGAGCGGGAGAGGCCTGCGCCAGCGCGCGGGGCCTGTCGCCCGCATGGGCGGTGCCTGTCGCGCGCGGAGGGCGAGGCCTGTCGCCCTGCGCAGGTAGGGCCTACCGCGAGAGACGGGCGAGGCCTGCGCCCAGCGCGCGAGGGGCCTGTCGCCGCGCGGGCGAGGCGTGCCGCCCAGAGCGCGGGGCCTGTCGCCCCGCGCAGGCGGGGCCTGGCCCCCCCCCCGGGGCACGGCCCGGGCGGCACTGCCGCCCAGACCGGGCGGCACCTGCCGCCCAGACCGGGCGGGGCCTGCCGCCCACCGACTGGGCGGCAGCTGCCGCGCTCCCAGGCGGCACCCCCAGCCCAGCGTGTGCAGGGCCTGCCGCCCGGGGCCCGAAAATGGCCTATAAATAGGCCATTTTCAGCCTATTTCTAGTGCGCCTTGTCTGTTTTGATAGACGAAACCCTCTCTCTCTCACGCTCTTTGCGTCCTTCTTTACCGTTTTTTGCATTTTAATTTAATTTTTATTACATTTTTATTGTGATATTTGGACATTAAAATTAAACAAATTAAAATTAATTAATATTTCCTAAGCGAGGAGCTTAACCTGGAGTTAAGAAGCGGTCGCCGATTAAATCAGGTATGTAAACAAAACTCTGCCTATTTAATTTTAGCATTTCATGCATATTTCTCTTCTACTCTTAATAATTCTACAATTGCATAAATGCATCCACGTCATTTTTTTTTGGTAAATAAACTGCTTTGATAAAAACAAACATGATTAAGCTTAACGCCCGATTAATTAATAATCGTGGTAGTTAAGCTTAAATCCGACAATATTGGCTAAAGAGCCTAGTTAATTAATAACTACGGTTCAATCGCCTTATTTCGAACAAATCTGGCTAAGAGTCCAATTAATTAATAATTGCGGCTAAAAGCCTTAATCAATCGCGTTTTGGTAACAAATTGCCTACAGTTTAATCAATCACAATTTTGGCAACAACTCGCTTAAATGAATCATTTTGGCACAAATGCCTTAAAATCAACACTTTCGAGCGACAAATCGCTTAAATGAATCATTTTGACACAAATGCCTTAAAATCAATTACTTTGGCGACAAACGCCCAATCACATCGTTTTGGCAAACAAATTGCCTAAATCACATCATTTTGGCTAAAAGCCTCAAAATCAACCATTTTGGCGACAATCGCCTAAATTACACATTTTAGCAAACGAATTGCTTAAATCAACACCTTTTCGGCTCGAAGCCTTAAAATCAATCAATTTCGGCTTAGAGCCTTAAAATCAACGATTTTGGCGACAAATCGTTCGACAAAAATCATTTTCGGCAATAATAAGCCCGAACACCAATTTTGGCAAGAATAAGCCCAAATCAACTCTTTTGGCTAAAAGCCTCAAAATGAATCTTTTGGCAATAAACGCCTAAATCAATCAATCTTTGGCAAAATGCCTAAACAAAATGCACAAAGCATACACACTCATGCACAAAGCATACACACTCATGCACAAAGCATACACACTCATGCACAAAAGCATACACACTCATGCATTAAGCATACCCATTCAAAGCCCTTCAAAGAAGGCCTATCGAACTACGTTGACTTTGATCTTCCATTCACACGGAAGTACGTAGGCACGTTCGGGATTTCACCCCAGGCAGCAAGTCAAAATCACATAAACATTTCATTTGGTCCAATTACATCATTCACCTTGCAAAGCATTCATCCATCGGTTAGTTCATCAGCATGACATAGTCTCGGGATCCATCTCGGGTTCGCAGACTGTGCTTTGAACATTGGGATAATTAATCTAGTAACTAGGTTAATTAAAATTGGAGTCATTTGGGGTTTTTTCCTAGTTTACCCGAAAATAATTAAACAAGGTGGCGACTCATACATTCACGTGCATTTCTGTCCTTAGTCACATGCATTCATATGCCAGTGATGTTTGGGGGAGGGGTTCACACTATGCTGATTGGGGAGGAGAGTTTCAGGCTTTATCTGGTTATTTACATCAAAATGGAATTACCCAACGTGTGTCATGCCCTTATACTCCTGAGCAAAATGGTTGTGCCGAGCGCAAACACACATATAGTTAAAACCGCTAGGATTTATTATTTCACGCTAATGTTCCATTAAAATACTGGACTTTGGCCTTTGAATGTGGTGTTTATTGCATTAATTGATTACCGATTGTTCCTAATACATCTAAATCGCCAAAAACCAAATTACAATGCACTTCATGTCTTTGGTTGTGCTTGATATCCTTGGCTCAAACCCTATGCAAAACATAAATTAGATTCTTATTCATCTCAATTTGCTTTTCTTCTTGGGTATGTAAATTCCACAAGGGTTATTTTGCTCAGACATTTTAAATGATAAAATTTATATCTCACACCATGTTCGATTTTTTGATAAGGTATTTCTTTTAAAGGGGTTAAATGATAGGTCTGCTACTGAATCCATTGCTTCACCACTCTCGGTTCCACCTCATCCTATTACTCTAGCTTGGTCAAAGGGTATTTTAGGCACTTCTCCTTCTACTTCAAATTCATCTCCAATAGTAGATGTCATTGCCGCTACCACATCTTCTCCTAGTATGTGTCTAAATAGCCATCTTCACCAACGATATCTGGCTCGGCATCATCATCACAGCTCAACATACGTGTTCTACTTCCTCTACCTGCCACCTGAGCTCATGGTTGATCTTTCTCAATCTACACAACAACCTGCCACCTCCCAAGCACCCTCAAGAATTCATCGTATGATTACAAGGTCTCAAACACGTTCCCTTCGGCCTAAATTATTTCTTCATCAAGTAGCTTCCTAATCACATGTTCCCACTTGTTTCTCTAAGGCTGTTTCAAACAAAAAATGGCGAGCTGCTATGACCGAAGAAGTAAATGCTTTGCTTAAAACTGGATTTTTTGGGATCTTGTTCCTTGATCTTTTGCTGAGAACATCATAGGATGTAAATGGGTTTTTCGGATCAAGGAAAAATCGGATGGTTCGGTTGATCACTTCAAAGCACATGTCATTGCTAAAGGGTTTAATCAGCGTCCGAGAATTGATTATAAAGAGACCTTTTCTCCAATTATTAAACTGACTACCATTCTGGACATTCTTTTCATTGCAGTTTCAAAAGGTTGGATGCTTCATCAATTAGATGTTTCCAACGCGTTTTTCCATGGTGCCCTTGATGACGCGGTATATATGGATCTACCCCTGGGGTTTGTAGATCCTCAATGTCCTGACTATGTCTGTAGGCTCAAATGATCTCTCTACGGGCTTAAACAAGCCCCACGTCAATAGTATAAATGCCTTACCTCTATTCTTTTGCAATATGGGTTTGTTATATCTAATACCCACTCCTCCTTGCTGATTTATAATGAAAATAATGTTCATCTTTTTTGCATGATATATTTAGATGACATTATTTTAACTGGTTCTCACTCTTTTACAATTCAGCATGTCATCTCTATGTTTTTTTTTTTTTTTTGATAGCATGTCATCTCTATGTTGCATTCTCACTTTATGTTAAAATATCTCGGTGATTTCGATTATTTCTTAGGCATCGAAGTGTTGCGCGACTCTTCGGGTACATTATTGCTTCACCAACGTAAATATGTTTTAGAGCTATTAGAGAAAGCCAAAATGACTGATTGCAAGGGCTTATGTACGCATGTTGTCTTGTGTGCCTTATCTCCTATTGCATCTGATTCTTTATTTTCATATCCTCCCTTGTCTCGTCGGGTAGTTGGGAGCTTGCAGTATTCATCATTCATGCAGACTTGACATCACGTATGCAGTCAATTGAGTAGCACATCAACCTCTCGAATCTCATTAGATTGCAACTAAAAGGATCCTGTGTTATTTATAGCTTACGAAAGACTTTGGTTTACCGTTTTCTCACGTTAACAACTTTGATCTTCATGCTTATTTAGAGGCTGATTGGGCATCTAATCCTGTCAACCAAAAATCAACTTCTAGCAATGCTATTTTTCTGGGCATCAATCTTATCTCATGGTCTTTCAAGAAACAGCAAACCGTTGCTCGTTCATCAACAGAATTTGAATATCACGCAATTGCACTTGGCATCGCTGAAGTTACATGGTTGAAATCTTTGTTTCATGAGCTGCATTTTTTGATTTTTATTCCCACACTTTGGTGCGACAATCTTGGTGCGATGTATCTCTCTCGCAACCCAATCTTTCATGCTCGGACAAAACATATTGAGGTCACCTTCAATTTTGTTAGAGATAAAGTTTGCAGCAACGAGTTACAAAGCCTTTGTCACGACAATGACACACTCATCTTCCTCATAAGCTAGCAATTCGTTCCTTCCCGGCTCGAATTGAGGGGGTGTAATAGTCATAGTTATCTTATCATGTGTAGCTTATATCCTGGAGGAGATTATATTCATATTTGTTCTTATCAGTTTGTTGTAACCAAAACACTATATATATGTAATTAAATAGATCAATGAATGTACTGATATTCATTCATCAAACACGTATTGTTATCAATCAAGCTCTTAAAATCTAGATAAAAGATTTAATTGATGTGCAATATCATTCTCATATTGTTTCTTTTCTTAATAGAAGTATAATAATTATAATCAAATAAAAAGAAAAAGTAAGAATTAGCTTAACAAACAAAAATCAAAATCAAGTTCATTAATACCAAGACATGGCGATGTTTCATGGCTGTTTTAGGGCCTGTAAAAAATCGAAATCAATTCTTTTTTTTTTAAACCATTGGCAGAAATATTTTCTTTTAATTAATCAAGTTACCTTTTATTATTTAAATCCAATTTAATGGCATACAATTAATAAATTTAACATCATATAATATTTTACTATAAGTAATTATATCACTAAAATTGTCAAGAAGGCATAAACAATTACATTTTGTATGTAAATAAATTTAAAGACACCAACCTTAATTTTGGTTGTTGCAAACCATAAGTTATCCTCTATTTAAGTGATTTGATCAAGAGATCTTTCTTTAAGCGATTTGTGATTTGATTAACAGAGCAAATGGTGATAGAATGAAATCATACTGACATTGTGCTGTACAATAATAGAAAAAATAGGAGAGAAGTAGAGAGAAAAAATATTAGTGTCATTCTTATTAATTTTTATTGAGAAGTCAAATATATATATAGGCACATGAATGGTATCCTAATTAGGAAATAGACTTCTACACTAATTAAGAATATAGATCTCTGCACTATTTAGAAACATAGATTTATAGTCTATGTAGGATATCCACTAATTTCGTAACGTTATATGAATTTTGATTTTTTTTTTATATATTTTATATTTCGCACACGCAAGATATGGTTTAAACATAAGATTTGAACCAATTTTCTTTTCCATTTAAAGATAGTTTTGAGTCCCGAAAAACTTATCTCATAACTAATATTTGAACTTATCAATTCAGTTAGAAATATTAAGAAATCATATTTAAATTTAAATTTAGTATTAAAAGATATTAAATCACGAGTATGAACAACATGTATTGTTAATGTGCAATGAATGTTGTTTTTTATGGAAAATGAACACTTACATTAAGAAATATCATCAAACACAACTTGTAAAATATTGTGAGGAAGGACAGGACCCCATTCCTTTAACCCAGACATAAAATAGTAACTTATTGACGACAGATGAGCAACTCTAAGCAAACAAAACTTCTTATAAGGAGCAACAATTTGATAAAAAAAAGCAAACGAACCTTTTAAATTATGAATTTATTCTAAAAATAATTATGTAGAAATAAATTTTTTTGAAGAAAAAATCAAAATGAATTATATATTTTTAGTTAAACATGTTAAACAAAATTCATTTACAAATATTTTCTATTTTTATTTAAATTATAAATGAATTCCATATTTTAAATTTATTTGAATCGAATCGATATTTAAAGTGATTTTTACTTTTTAATTAAATACTTAGGAGCTATTTGGATGAAGTAAAATAGAGGTGAAAATATTTTGGAATCGTCAAAATACCTTTTTTGGAAGGATGTAAAATAAATTCTATTCTTAATTTTCACTCTATTTTACTTTTTTTCCTCCTTCCAAACATAGCATAAAAGTACTTAAAAATAAGTTTAAATTCAAAAGTTAAAAAGTAAAAAAGGAAAAAAAAAGTAAGCGGCGAAATTGAACACCCACCGTATCGCCGGATTCAAACGCTCCCAACAGTGCTTATCCATACGCATGAACAGCTGGGCTTGAATGGTCTTGGCCCAAGATACTGAAACTGAAAGGCTCTTTTAAGTTTTCATGCTTCAACACCAGAGCTGACTTGTTTCCATCTAAGAATTAAGATTTGAGAGAGAGGAAGTAGCAAGTCTGTAGTTCAAATTTAGTAGCAGAGGCAATGGCAGATCGGACGAGACTTATAACTTACGCTTACATTCTTCTTTACATCGCTCTCTCTAGTGGCCAGATCTTCTTTAACAAGGTTAGACTACTCTATTCTTATTTTTCTTTGATTTCTGTCACTATATTTGAATTTCAGTTCTAGCCGCCAATACATTAACAACATTAAGACACAAGTTGTATTGAAGGATTTTGATTTTTATGTTTGGTTCGGGAAAGATTACATAATTGGGTATTTTTGTGTAACTATATTAAAATTCTGTTCCTTTCCATGGTTAGTAGCGACCATTTTGTGACTGGTTCTGGTTGTATTGTTCATAATAGGTTGTTAGATTTTTGCTATCCTTATCTCCTTTATTGAAAATGGTTTTTCCGAACTGCTTTCTTCAGTATTAAAGATAATTGGATCAGCAGTACATTCTTATATCCACCTATATTACCGTATGGCAAAACTACATAGGAACGAAGGTCCTCTTCGATTGACATTGTCTGTTTTTTATATGCTAGAACCCTCTTTTGCAATGTAAATAAATGTTGATGGAGCACAAGAAGAAGGTATTGATTTTTTCTTAGGGGCAAGAATCTAGGGTTTTTCATAATCAATAACAAATAATTTGCTATTGTCGTTGCATAATTTTTGTGGAAATCTCTTGTATTTCATGCTAAATGACACTTAAGCCTTTTACATATTCAAAGATCAGACTTGGTTATAGTTTTCAAAAGCGAAAAGGTTGTTAACAAAGTTATGTGGGTTCTGTCCTTTGTAGTAATTGATAGCCATTAGTCGTTGATGTGAATAACTAATTAATTATAGATGTTAGGTGGTAAATAAAAATTTTGTTGTGAACCATTGTTAGCTTTCGTTGCATTGTTGTAAGTTTGTTAGATGACCATTAAGAATATGAACTGTACTGTATGTTTTGATCACTTGTACAAAAAAAAAAAAGGATAGTTTAAAATGTTAATTAATATAGTTGCAGTTAGCTTTTTATTTTTTTGTAAATATATAATGATAAATCATATTTTTAATTTATCTACAAATATGAGTATCAAAGGATTTAATAACTTTTATGTTATGTTGATCATAGATCTTTTTTGTTTTTTTTTTGACAATCTATAAACCAGATGATCATGTAATAAATTTATTTTGGAAAACACATCTAGTGTTAAACTTTAATAGGAAATTTAGTCTAAATATTAAAAAAATGTCAGAACCATTAACTAATACAAACAAGTATTGTTGCAAATTATGCTGATTGTAGATAAGGTTGGACAAGCTTAGAATGACCACATTCGACATAAGGTGCAGGTAGCAAAAGTCAGGGACAAAATGAGAGAAGGACGTCTTCGATTTGGTTATGTGCTATATAGACCCCCCATGTTCCCTGGTTCATAAGTGTGATAATTTAGGGATAGAGGATGCTTAACGAGGAAGAGGTAGACCTAGATTCACTTGGAGGAAAGTGGTCACAAAAGATCTACAGCCTCTTAAGATTAATGAGGATCTAGCAATGAAAAAAATAGAATGGAGACAAAAGATACATATATCCGACCCCAACTAGTCTAGACATAAGGCTTTTTTGGTCATTGTTTGTTTTATGCTTCTTTATTACTTAATAAAGCAAATGATTTTTAAAATTTCAAAATTTTTGTACCAAAATTATTTTCCTTTTCAAAATCCTTTGTTTTCCTACTTTATGCTTTGCTTATTTTTTTGCTATTATTGAATAGAGTGGAAATGGTAGCTAATGATTCATAAGAGATTCCAACTAGTTTGGGACTAAGGCTTAATTGTCATTGTTGTTGTTGTTTGACCTACTTGATGAGGTCAAAAAGTTATTAGCTAATCCTCAATTTGAGCTCTAATACCTCAAACAAATTCATCCATAACAAGTATAGAATAAAAAAAAAAAAACTCACTAGAGCAAACTTTTGCATCTGTGGTTGTATATTATGCATTTTTGTTAAACTTGAGTAATTTTCGTGTAAATCTGTTCATTCATGTAATTTCTATCTTAGAGAAATTTGCACCGAAAAGGCTGCAAATGTTATGGCATTTCTGCAAGGGCCCTAATTATATTACATGTGGCCATGCCAGAATTTAAATCTATGAATTTTGCTTGTATGCTAAAAAATATAGACTGAAGCATAGTAGAAAATTCTTTATGAATTTAATCAAATTTATGAAAATGGTCAAAGAATAATAGGTGAAGAGGATAGTTTCAAGTTTCTTGAAAGAGCATAAGGTTTAGAATCTATTAAGCGTTAGGGTTCCTATAAGATATAAGTTTGTGTGCATTGTGGATTGTCTTACATTTTTTCGTTTTTTTAAAATAGTGCTCTGTATCTGACTCATTGTCCAAGGTTGCATTAAGATACATGTTTTAGCATTTAGATTGGAGGATTCTTTCATATACATGCTTAGGGTGTTCATGTGACATCCTGCATTGTGGATTCTCTTAGATTGCAAAGCGATCCTAAGAGAACGGGTAGAGTTAAGGTCCTGGTAAGCTTCTAGGATGGCAGGCTAGTTATGGGTCGTGGAATGCAGGACATAGGAATTAATTGAATCATATTTCGAAAAGGGGGAAACTAATCATTAGAGGTGCTTTTTGGTGGAATGGCTGGAGAGTTGGAAGAACTCCAGGGTTAAACGTGCTTGCTTAACAGATATCCTAGGATGAGTGATCTCCTGGGAAGTTTCCCCTTTCACCTGCGGGACAAAACCGTGCGGATCCTGCCAATCCAGTATGAGATGGATTAAGATTCAGGCGTTGACAGTTGGTATCAGAGTTGGACGCCCTCCAATAGATGTATGGTTTGAGGACGAACCACGCTGAAGCTGGTGGGCCTGTGACATTCTGACCTGGCAAAGCGATCCTAAGAGGGCAAATAGAGTTAAGGTCTTGGCGAGCTTCTAGAATAGCAAGCTAGCTATGGGTAGTGGAATGCGAGACACAGGAATGAATCGAATCATATATCGAAAAGGGGGAAATTAATCATTAAAGACGCCTTTTGGTGGAATGACTGGAGAGTTGGAAGAATTTCAGGGTTAAGCGCGCTTGCTCGCTCAACAGAAATCTTAAGATGGGTGACCTCTTGGAAAGTTTCCCATTTCACCTGCGATACAAAACTGTGCGGATCCTACCAATCCAGTATGGGATGGATTCGGCTTGATCCAAAGCGGACAATTTCTCTGGTGACTAGAGTCGGGCGTGACAGTTCACACCATTCTGTGATATGCTAAAGTGGTGATATTGTTTTGGAAGACGTTCCTCCACCTCACTAACATAAGGTTTTCTTTGGAATTGTTTGATTGCAGTGGGTTTTATCATCTAAGGAAATAAACTTTCCTTATCCTCTTGGATTGACTCTACTTCACATGGTCTTCTCTTCGGTTTTGTGTTTTACACTAACCAAAGTTTTCAAGGTACTACTTTAATTTTATATCAGGTTCCCTTATCTGATGTGGAGTTTTTGCTTGTCCAACTTATTTCTTAATTTTCAACTCTTCATAGGTCATGAAAGTTGAGGAGGGAATGACAGCAGAAATGTAAGTAAAGATGTGTTTTCCTAATACATGCAACAAGGCCTTAGGCCTATCCTTTCCAATTTTATTTATGTAATGTTGATTCTTTGTCCTATATCTTATGGATATTCATATATTAGATATGCAACCTCAGTTATTCCAATAGGTGCAACATTTGCAATGACCCTTTGGCTGGGAAACACTGCCTACCTGTATATTTCCGTGGCTTTTGCACAAATGTTGAAGGCTGTTAGTAAGTGTTCATTATCTGTCTTTGAACCCCACTCTTTTACTAAATCTGCTCTAGGAGATATATTTGCTTCTCTATATCTTTTTGATCTTTCATTTGAATAACTAGGGCTGGCACTCTCTTAGATAACCTCATCCTTACTGTCAATAAAAGGCTTTGATTCTCATTTCTGAAAAAGTTATCATTATGTCTAGAAGCAATGGTCTTGATAAATTCCAGATATTTCCTGTGATAGTGATAATCTGTAATTGCTCTGTTTGGTGGCAAGTTTCATATTTGGTTGGCCAATAGGTAGTTGCTTTCCTCTGGAAATTTGCAGTTTGGCACTTGTTGACAAGGTTTAATTTGTTTACTGAGATTTGCAGTGCCAGTTGCTGTTTTTATTCTTGGAGTAGCTGCTGGACTTGAGGTGATGAGCTGCAGAATGTTGTTAATTATGTCAGTTATCAGTTTTGGTGTTCTTGTGGCTTCTTATGGAGAGATAAATATCAGCTGGATTGGAGTTGTGTATCAGATGGGTGGAGTTGTTGGAGAAGCCTTGAGACTTATTTTCATGGAGATTCTAGTAAAAAGGAAGGGTCTGAAGTTAAACCCTATATCTGTCATGTATTATGTTAGTCCCTGCAGGCAAGTATTTTGTTTGTCATTTACATATGAAGCATCATCATTTTCAAAGCATTTCTTTCCACTTCCCTAGGGGGAAAATATGCTTGTGTATTTGATTGTGATTTTCCTTGCAGTGCTCTTTGCCTATTTATTCCTTGGATTTTTCTCGAGAAACCAAGGATGGAAGCACACGCATGGAACTTTCAACCTCTTGTGCTAACCCTCAATTCTCTTTGTACTTTTGCACTCAACCTATCAGTTTTTCTTGTGATCTCACATACCAGTGCTCTGACCATTCGCGTGGCTGGAGTTGTGAAGGATTGGGTTGTCGTCTTGCTATCTGCCCTTCTATTTGCAGATACAAAGCTTACAATCATAAACCTCCTTGGTTATTGTATTGGTGAGTATCTAAGCAATATTTTACTTTTATTTGAATTCTTCTTTCTTAGGAACCTATCTTTTTTGATTGGGGAATTTGGAGGCAGGCTAGAATTTTATTCTTAGAGATGGAGAGATATGTTCATTTCGGGTCGGAAGGTTGTGGGGAAAAATTAGCATTTATGAGATGACGTTTGATGCAAGAGTGAAGTGTGGAATTTTAAATTTTTTGGGGAACATCAGGCCCTTGGCTTTTTGCAAAATGTATTTTCACATGCCATTGGAATTTTTGGTCATTTGTTGAATTAGGCAAAACTGCACTTTGATGCAATTGATTGTCTAATTATTAGACTGACTTCAACAAAACTGCATGTGACCGAATCCAAACTTTCTTAGGCTCTGGTAGTTCACAGAAAAATATTTTCCTAAAAAACATTTTCTCCATTTTTTGGTCTTTGGGGCTCTCAAGAAAATTGGTCAATAAAAAAAAAAAAGTGTGGTCAAAATTGAAAATTAAGCCATTCTCAAGTCAAATGGCTTCCTCATTTCAAAAGTTGGGAGCATTTTTCTGAACTTAACAACCTCATTGAAAAAGGAGAATATAAGGGAATCACAGAAACATTTACCAATGCCTACCAAAGTTGACTATCTTTGGCTGTTGTCGACCATTGTTGCATTTGACTACTACAATTTATCCTTTCTAGTTCTTTTTCCCTTATATTCAATAATAAATATAAAAGAATGATGTTTTTAGAGGTTAAACATTTTCGTAGTTCTATAAATTGATAGAAAACTCTTACCAAATTTAAAAAAAAAAAAAATGATAGAAGTTAACATTGTAATGTCCCCCAAACATAAGAAAACGCTTTTCAATTAGTTTTCAGCAAACAACATGAAATTAGTTATTTTCTCATAAAATGTTTTGCGCTGTCAAGTTATTTCCTGTGAAACAAATGGAGCCTTGGTCCTTTTGGTAATTGATCCCTGAATTTATCTTTTTGCAATAACTTGAAACTTTGATTACTTTGATTAGATTTGTTAGATTGCCTTGAGGATGCTAACTTTGAATTTCTTTTCTGACATGTTTCATCACTAGGTGACTGCATTAAGAAAGGATATTGATTTAAAATTGGAATCAAAATACCATTTTTTTTTGCTGTGTCTGTCATTGAATGTTGAACTTCTCTTGTTCAGCAGGCAATGACTTTTTACGAGGAAACCTTTTAACAATTTATAGTTGAATTAGTTTTAGTTGTGTTATACAAAGCTCTTTTTCCCCTTCCATATGCAGCAATTGTTGGTGTAGCTGCATATAATAATCACAAGCTGAAAAAGGAAGCATCTCAACGTAGCTCTGATGAATCACAACCTACTGAGTCTATACAACTGATTGCATCATCAGTTTCAAAAAGTTAAATATATAGTAAGACTGATCTGCCAAGACATCCTACAGGTATGTGCAGGTTTCACTAATTGTTGTAACAGTTATATTGCCGTTCTGTGATTATAGTAAAATAATGGGCATGTTTATTTTCTTATGTGTTAATTTTTCTGATAATTTCACTTTCTGTTGCAACAAATAATCAAATGTTTGTTTTCTGGGTTAGCACTCAAGTTTGTCAATTTATTAATTGTCTCAGCTGCTCCTATATTGCATTATTCTTTTGCTGGTATGAAGGTGAATCGAGTGGGTGTATTGTGTTCTTTGACGCTGTGAAATCCAGGATTACACCATCATAAAAAGAACTTCAGCTGAAGACTTCAAAATTTAATGTTGTTGTACAAAATCTATTTGTATTTTCATTTCTTTTTAATTTTTGAAGGCGGGAGGTGCAAAGCAAAGCAATTGTTGGGTTCATTCTACTGATGTGCATTCATTTTTTCCTCCACCTCTGTCAACCTATAGACAGGTATATCCAACTACACTGAGATCATACTTTGGATCTTGAAAAGCTTATATGACCTGAGATTTACATTTCAACTTGAAGTTTTATTTGTAATCCAGAAAATAACTTACCGGAAGGAGTTTTTACATAAAACATTGCTTTTGGTTCTTAAATTTTTTTACTTTTACTCATACTTCTGGCTCGGCTCGGCTCGGGTTATTATTATCAATAGTTAAAAGTATTAATTTGAATACGTTCTCAATGTTGTTATACATGTTGGATAATTGAACTTACAAACATGGATAAGTGTAATTACGTGTATTCATGAATCTTGACCCCTCTTCAATATTTGAGAAATAATTCTCAAATGGTGAAATAATAAATTTAATTTATGATATATATATAAATAAATTTGTAGTCTGAAGTTTATGTGTAAATGGTAGAATTTGATTTAATTATATTAAAGTTTATGAAATTTAAAATTAAATTATTCTTTTTTTTTTTTGAAAGAAAAAATTAAATTATTCTGGTTGTGGTAAATAATTTATTTAATTCACAATTTTTCATTATAATTTTATTGATTATGAAGTTCAATTTTTTTCATAGGAACTTCAAATTTTAGCTACTATCTTTAATAATGTAATAAAATATTTCGAAGAATTTCTTCAGGTGTTGAAGACTTATCATTTATAGTGTTGTTGAAGCAACCCAAGTTTTTTTTTTTTTTTTTCTCTTTATATATATTCATGAGAGGTTGTAATTCAACCTCACTAAATTTACTATTAAGAAAACGTCAATTCCAAAGAAACTTTTAGCATATAACTCCAAAACAGTCAATGATGGGAAGGAATACTTTGGAGAAAATAATAAATTATTACGATTGATTTTTCCTTTTCTAATTCTTTTATTATAATATGTTGCTAAATAAATTAAATAAATTAATTCTATATTATTATTGTATACTTTATATTGTTAGTAAGAGGAATCAAAACAGGTATATTTGGACTTTATTGCATTCCCTTTATATTTGCTACTAATTTCATAAATATTCCACCTTGTCAATAAAATATTTATTATTATGAATAATTAATATTTTATATCTATTTTTATTCAATTAAAAATTTTAAGGATTTATATTTTATAATAATAACCAAATAATATCTAAATGCAATTAAAGAATATTATAAATAAAAAATTATTGTATCAAAAAAATTAAATTACGATTATGTAGAATGAATATAAATAATGTATAGTATAAATTTACCACTACAACCTATAAAGATTAAGCTCTGATACTAGAAAAGAGTTGTCTTGAAGTGTGGATGGACGGAGGAAGAGATGTATATTTAGTTTTAATTGTGGAGTAACAGTAATTGTTAAATCGAAATGGAAGGGAGAATAGAGCCCGGGCAAACTAATATGATACACATAAGCATAAGTAATCATATCAATTAACTAAAATAAAGTAATAATTTAATCAAAGTAATTTAAAATAAGACAGAGTTAAAACGATCATTATATAAAAGAAAATTTTATTACTTATAAAAGGAAGATCACAAAGCTTTTCGAAACAACAGGGGATAGGAATATCACAAGATTGCTTCTTCTAAAATCTCTGCCTTTCTCAAAACACACTTAAGTAAACACACTTAAGTATTTATAGAAGGATGTGTATTTCATTTGATTTAAAAGTTAGAAAACTATTACCTAATAAGATAAATCTTATTTATATGAATAAACAAAAGATGGATAGGGTCGAATATACACAAACAACTTGAACGTATTCCAATATATCTGATATTTACTTGAACTGGATAGACTTCAATTTATTTGATTTATATCATAGTAATCATCTTCACGTAGTGGTAAGTAACTAGATGTGGCTTTATTTTCACATTCATCATCTTGAGATACTTGGCGATATATATTTTGTAGTATCTTCTTGAATTCTTCAATTGAACTAGTAGAGCTAGGGCAGCTTGCTACTTGCTTTTATCTGTTAAGAAATCTAGATGCTTTGGATTTTTCACCAAAGGTAAATGTCATTTTAAACTGAAGTATCTTTGAATGGTCGAACACAAGCTTGGGTTTGGTTGTAGTTCTTCCACCATTTATTGTTGAAGATTCCAGGACAGTGGTTGAACTTGTTTAATTTGATAATTCCAGGACAAAATCCATGGAATCCCAAAAGTAGCTACAAATGAGAGTAGCTTATCTTGGCTAAATTGGTTAATTGTTTATCATAAACCTCAAAGCCTTGTAACATCTTTGTAAGGAAAGTTTTTAATTGAACATCCAAAATACTTGAACCACTTTTGAAACTAGTAAGGAAATTCTGTAATTGAACCTCGTGGAATCATCATAAACCACAAATGATTATGATTTCTTAAATAAATACATCATACCAAGTTTTTTTTTTTTTTATAATCCTCATAGTTGAAAAAATTTGGTACAAAGTTTTGACTAAATTTTTTCTTAGTATATAGATTCTGATTCCAATCAGAGAGAGAGAAACCTTTTTTATTTGAACTTTTGAATATAAAACCTTTTTAACATCTTCTGGATCATGAATATGTTTCAGAATTATAGAATCTGTATCAACTAATATAAACTCATAAAATTTTCTATTTTTGGAAAGTGACTCAGGAACAAAATAGAAATTAGAAGGAAATACCTTTTGAGAGACTTCCAAAAAATTTGAACATTTAGTATATTCTTTTTCAATGTAGGTAATTCGTATATCTATATCCTTATTAACAAAAGGATAATTAATTGTGGATGATGATGCACCGGTACGGGTGTCATGGTAATTGATCGGTTTATTTGTAACAGAAGTAGTTGAAGCAAAGGTTGATATTGGTAATTGAGTAGTTGAAGGGCCAGGTAATGGAGAAGAAATACTCACACTCTCTTTACCATAGTTTTCTCTTGTAATTTTATTCTTAAAGTGTCCATTAAGTTTTGCCTAACAAACTCTTCAGATAAAGGGAAAACTTATTTGTTTATATTTTTTCTCTGCAAAAATTCTTAGGTAAGAAAATTAGGCAAAGAGTTAGAAGTACCTTTAATGGCTTTAACCTCAAAATCGAAACACAATAAAATAGCTTCCATCTAACAAAAAATTGCTTTAAAATAATATTTTTAATTTCTTTTTTTTAAAACGTTTTTGGCTGCTGAACAGTCAATCTATAAAAGAAATTTTTTTGTTAGTTAAATCATCTTCAAATTTTGTAATACATTAAACTATTTAAAGCAATTCCTTTTTAATAGTTGAATAATTTTTTTGTGTATCATTCCATGCTCTAGAATGGTACCTAACTAAGCATTCAAAAGACTGATCTGGTAATTTCTGTTTGAAAATACCTCCATAGACTATATATGAGGCATCGGTTTCTACTATAAGAAATGAATTGGGATTTGGTATTGAAAGACAATGAAGGCTTTTAACTTTAGACTTTATAGTTTTAACTATTTGGGTATGTTTCTCAGTCTAGGGAGAAAAGTTTTTTCTTAACCTATTGAATAATGGTTGAAATAAGATTCGAATATCTTTCATGAAATCAGTAACAAAGCTCAGACATCCCAAAAATCTTTGAAATTGATTTTTTATCAGTAATTTCATCCAAAAATTTTTCAGTAAAATTAATTGATCTATCAATCGGTTTAATAGTGCCTTGAAAAATGTCATGTCCTAGAAATCTTATTTTAGCATGGAATAATTTAACTTTTGGAGAAGAAATAACTAAATCATTTTGTTTAACTATATTATAAATTTTTTTTTTAAATGAGAAAAGTGTTAATCAATATCATTTGAATGAATAAGCATATCATCAATGTAAACTATTGAAAACTCATGATAATTGTTAAAAATGTATTTATACTATTTTGAAATTCAAAAGGGCCATTTTTCAAACCAAATAGCACAACATTCCACTCATAGTGACCAAATGGAACATTAAACCCAGTTTTGCACCTATCAGATTCGTGTATTTGTGGACATAGAAAGCTCAACAGCTCTAAGGGAACTTAGATTGTCTAATTAATCTTTTATCTAATTAATCATTTATTTTCTTATAACAATATTCTTGTAATTGTTTATTTATCAGTATAGCTCTAGATCTAGTTGGGATATTTTTCTCATCAAAGTCTTTTATATAAGGTAAATGAACTATATGTTGTTTTCTAGACCAAAAGGCATTTGAAATATTTGAACATACTTCTTTGTTTAAAAGTTCTTCAAAATCTTTAATTTTTTTTACTGTATGTGAGTTTGTTGTAATTGATTTTTAATCCTAATGTTATTAATTTCTTATTTCAAACAGCTAATATGCTTCTGTTTTTGTTCAATAAGATTTATTTCTTTATATACAGAAATAAAGAGTATAGCACTTAAATCATTTTGCCTAATTGGTTACATAAATTTAAAACATATTTGTTATTTAAGTTATTTGTTTTTAATCCTTCATTATCTACTTTAAAAGGATAAATAGTAGTTAAAAAGGGTGTTCCTAGTATGACTCATGTAGTAACATTTTTAACTAAAATAAAGGGTGTTTTAAAACAAAAATCATCATTACATATTTTTGCTTTTGTTAACTTATATTCTTCTCTTAACTTACTACCGTCAGCTGTGTATAACTTTTCTTTAGTTTTTTCATAATATATAGTTGGAATTAGTCCTTGTAAATAATTTTGATCTGCACTAGAGTTAACTAATGCAGTTGGAGTTAAATGAAAATCATCATTAACTATTATTTTAACTAAAACTATCCATTTTTGAAAGCTTACTCTAGATATCACATTAATAAACTCATTATAAGATAATGTTTCAGCTAAATTGTTAATCTTCCTATTTTTCGAGGGCTCTGCCTGTACATATATAATTTTATTAACTTGTAACTGAATGATATATTGTTTAATTTTATTATGCTCTTATTTTAATTCTTCTATTTCTTTTTTTAACTGTCTTAATTTCTCCTTGTAGGTCGGCTAAAGAAAGGGAAAGTTTCTTTTTATTACTATTGAACCTATTAAATATTTCTTTTAATTCGTATGGCTCATATTGTTTTTCGTCTTTATGTTATATCACATATTTTTATTTTAGCAAATATAGCCTTTTGACGTCCTTATCTTCAATCTTATCTATACAGTCTAAAAGAAAATATGTCTCTCTAGTAACTAGGTTTATATTATTTAATCTACAAATGTAGAGGCCATCGCATTCACAGTTATCTATATCACTTGAACTATCTTTCGAATAGCTAGATTCTATTTTCATATAAGTCTTCAAGATCATCACTTACTTCTAAATCTGTATCTGTATCAGTGAGAAGCAAACTCATCATTTGTTGTTTTAGCTTATCTGATATATCTAAGTTATTTATTTTTTCTTTCATCTTGCATTGTGACTTATAATGTCCTACCTTTCCACATTTGTAACATACTATTTTTCTTTTACCTTTTCTTTTAATTGTATGCTTCTAGCATTCTGAGGAGGTTTGTTATCCTTAAAAGTCTTATCTCGAAAAGTTTTAGCTCTATAAGTTATTCTATAAGGATTTTTCTTATGTTTTCTTTTATTTCTAATAGAAGGAGGATTTAACCTTTCATATCCATACTGACCACAGAAACTTTCTAATTCTTTTCTGCTTGATGGAATTCACTCTTCATTTTTGCTTTTAACTTTAAATCTGTACATAAAGCTAAACCTTCATTATTAACATGATTAATAATTTCTCCATAAGTGAGGGTGCCATAAGATATGAATCCACCATATATCCATTGTATTTGCAAGTGTACCTTTCAGCAAATAACTTAGGTAATTCACCAATAAATCTTTCTTTTCAAAAGGCATGACTACAATCTTGCCTAGTAAATACTTTTGTAAGAAATACATCTTTATACCACCTAAAATCTTGTAGCTTTGAACAAGTCAGATTAGTTAATAATTCAGAGGCTCTAGCTGATATTCACCTGGTTCACCTATAAAGGTTTTAGTAATTGCATCTTGTACAGTTGTATAGTTATATGTATTTGTTGTTGACCTTGCTTAACTATAGTTTTAGTTGCATTTACTATTTTCTGTCTTTCTTCAAGTGAAAGATAATTATAACACCATCCTTTTAATTGACCAGTAAATCCTGAAATTAATATACATGCTACAGCTGGATCAGTGTTAGCTTTAGATTTATGGGCTAATGAGGCCATAATAATCTCTTGTAGCATATTTATTATTTGATATTCTGATAATCCATCTATATTCCATTCATTAATTGAGTCTCCATCATATCTAGCTTGAGTCATTGCAGATCTATCTTCATATTGTATATCTAAGTGTTTAGCCTAGGGTAAAAATTTCTAGTTTTTGGTAATGGTGCATAATGAACCTTTTGAACAATAAAATTCCCGTTAGATTGTTCTTCTAATTGACTAATATTCATATATGATTCTTTTTCTTCAAATTGTTTGTCTTTACTTAATACCTTAATACTAGAAGAAGAGGAAATATTCAAATAATTTAACCTATTTTGTATTTTTTTTCTAACATATCTTTTATTTATCTAACTTAACTATTTGTTCTGCAGGTATTTCATGGGGTTTAAATATTGAAATTTGTGGTCCAGTAATTGGCAAGGGTCTTTTTATAGAAGAAGTATAAGATGCTGGAGTCTGAATTTCTAGTTTATCTAATTGTAATGCTACCTTTGTTGAGTATTTGATTTGTGTAATTGTTTTGAAATTGAACATTTTTAATATCTTTTAATATCAGATTTTTTTTATTATCATCTACTGTATTTATCATCTTAAAAAGAGAACCTATAACTATCTGATCTTGATGACCAAATTTAATTTCTTATAGAGAAAGATGAACGGATGTAACAACATCATTAGATGTAGTTATCCATTCTTTAGTTACCTTTTGATTAACTAATACTTCTTGAAAATGGTATTCTATATTATTCTCAATAGAATAAATAGAAAACCACTGGAAGAAATGAATATTAACTTTATATTGATTCATGTAACTATAATATAATTCTCTAATTTGATCTCTTTTTTCTTTCGAATAAGTTTGAAAGAACCAATGACACTTATCTAAATTATAATCACTAGTCATTTCTTTCCTAAGAAATTCTTTATTAATTGAAAATTCATTTTCACTAATAACATTTAACTGAGATATGTGTTCTATAGCAGATCTTGAGGGAGACAAAGATCTGGGAGGAGAGGAGGGTAAAGAGTTAACGAATTGTTCTACTTCTTGATATATGGGTCTAGCTATAGATCTATTAAAATCTATACTTTGTAATTGAACAGATAGATGTAGATAACTTAGTGTTCTCAAAACTGAATACTTGTCTAGTGGGATTTTCTAAAGGAAGAAATTAAATGTGAATACTTCCATCAGTTTCTTCTATAATACTAGAGGAAGTAGAAATATTTTCAATAGATACTAAATGATTAATTTCTTGGAGAACCGATAAATTTTCTTGGGTTAATTCATGCCACTTTAGCCTTTTAAGAGCATGTACTTCTGTATGTTGGGTATTAGCTTTAAAAATAATTATTTCATATCTAGTTAAAGTGTGTCTAGATCTAGGATATAGTATAATTGTCATAACTTTGTAGTAAATTCTATAAATGACTACAATAGACCTAGTATTATCTGAAAAGTTCATATTTTTTATTTAATTGTTAAAGTTAAAGCATCTAGAATATTTGGATCATAAAGAGATAAAGAAAAGTTTGGATAGCAATTAAAATAGATAGGACCATTAGCTAAATTAGATTCAATCATAGCTAAAAGACAATTTGAAAAATTCAAATGTCTTTCATCTCACAAACATGCAAAAATAGGAATATCTAAACCAACTCAAAATAAAGATTTAATTACAACTTGAACCATCCCTATATGCAAAAATTCGTATTTTTCTTTATGCTTCAAAATAACTTGTGGAGAAAATAATTGGATATTTTTATGCATATGACTTGATAGAACAAATTATTCGGTTTGTTTTTGTCACGACCCATTTCCGTGGGTCGGACCGGCACTAGGACCTGAGTGGGCTTAAGGCCCCCGAAGCCCGTAGTAAGCCTATCTTATTTAAATCTCCCATTCTATTCATAATTATGGATTCAAGCCCATTAACTTATTATACATATGCACCCAAAATACAGTTCATATATTTAATAAGGACTTCTATTATTTATTTACAACCCAACTGGAATATAATTGCGGAACTCTACCTTTACATTCACATCGTTATTTCTATCATTAATAGTCTTTTATAATACGTGTTTTAACTCCATAGGGCTTTCCTTTCTTTCTATTACCTGGAAAAAAAATAGCAGGCAGGGGTGAGTGCCAAACTCAATGAGTAGGGTTAGATAACCCTCTCAATCCACACAATCACATAGATGCTAAAATATTTTTATCTGATCACCGTTTAATTATATAATCATGCAGTTTGTCACACAAATGGCAATACAACAGCAATCACAAGTATTATCACCTTCATGTAATCATATCACGTGGAAATTAGTCAGTGGCGCCACCTGAAACCCCAACGAGACGTCCTCACACATGGCTCGCCCTCTCATACATGTGCACCAGGGAGCCGACCCCCATACGGCCAACTGGTCTAATCCTCACTGACCAGTCCTCTCATTGTTTTTCCATTCTCTCTCTCTGTTTTTTTTTTAATATACCGACAGGAGGCAACCCGGTGGTCTCCATCCAATCTAAATCATCAAGTGCTCACAACAGGAGACCACCCTGTGGGCTACAATCAAATCTAGATTATCAGGTGCGCAACAACAGGAGGCCATCCTGTGGTTCTATATAATCCATATCATCAGGTGCACACGGGGGCGCCGATCTCCCATTTACCCGGCTGACGGTCAAATTCCATATCACATCATATTCAGGATCCATATCACATAGACCGTCCTCACAAACCCATGGTGGTCCACTTCATCCCAATTCCACACAAACAAGAAGTATATTCATAGCACAAGTAATCAAACAATTTTTAATATCAACAAATAGTGCATCATAATATGGCAATTCAACAAAATAATGCATGATAACATTTAGCCGTGAATGCATGAATGCAGGCGGATGATACTAGTTATCTAACACTACTCATAGTTTTTGTTGTCCTTAAAAGAACTGCCTTTCTTATTGTGCGCTTCCAGCCTTTGTCTTCACATTCCGACACTTTATAGGTATCTATATAATAAGAAAATTCTAAATAAGAATTCTAATTTGGGAAATGCAGTTTACATTCATTTGTTTGTTTTCGTTACCCGTCGGTTCATTAGTTTATCAAACTAAACTGTATATCTATAGTGTATCTTTATTTGATTTATTTCTTGTAATTTATTCTTTAAATAAAACGTCTAGTTATTCGGTAAGTAATATTATACATTCGTTACTCTTGTTTATTTATTTATTTGTTTATACCTTTCAGATAAATGTCGTTAGTAACTTAATGTTCCATAATAATGATGATATAAATAATATTAGTAATATCAAAATAAAAGTACGCATTAGCCATGATATTAATTATACCAATGATTTGAGGAATCATTTCTATTTATTATTATAACTAGACTGGTTCTTATACCACCGATGTATTATAATTATTATTTTCCCCTTTTATAATGTAATTAATCATAATTAACGATATTTACATATTAATTAGATTGATAAGTTGAAATTTAAACATTTTTATTTTCTGTGAACATCTTTATTATTATTGAACTACCTAGAAGTCCGATTCTATATGCGTTGTTCATATATCTCAATTATCTGTACTTAAATTCATAAAAGTCCAATTTTTTACTAATTCGATTAATTTGTATTCAATTAATTAATTAATTTGAATTTTGAAGTTTATACCGAAAATGAGCAACTAGGCCTTACAATGTACCGATCGAAAATCGGATTTGATTTTCGTGATCCGCGCGAAGAGGAGATCATTCTGCCTCTCGGAGTCCTCACCGGAGTCTCGCGGGAACGTCGCCGTCGCCGCCGTGCACGGTGGCCGGAAAAGTTAAACCGCCCAGAAAATTGCAAGGTCACCACCACCCGACTCCAATTTTCGTGAGGAATCCAAATCTGCTATCAATTTATTGAGCCAATGGCTCGTTTGGCAGAATCGACCTCCACAGCCACCTTCAAGTCGCCGTCCATGGTGGTTCATCAAAACTCAAGCAAAATCACAAATCAATGGAGGGGAATTGTTCATGTGCAGTAGAGGAGTCGATCGAGACCATCTCTGGCACCTGAAGCAGACGAAATCGGCGAGATTCGCTGGAAAATCAAAGAGTAGCGCTGTCAGAGCAAATGAGCTCGATCCGCGCCACTGGAGCTCCGTTCGTGTGAGAGGAGGCCGGAAAAGTTATCTGTAGTGCCAGGCGAGTCGACCGCCACCTCGTTCTCGCTGAACGGTGGCCGGAAACGAGAAGGAGAGGAGAGGCTGTCACGCGAGAGGAAAAAGAAGAAGGAAAAGAAGAAAAAGGAAAAGAAAGGAAATTGGGCTTTTGGGCCATTCCGGTTCGATTCGAACCGGTTTGGTCCAACTCAACAATTTAGCTCGATTTTTGTTCGATTATCTGGTTTTTCTCTTGGTTTCAGGAAACTTTAAGCCGGTTTACGGTTCCTATTTATCAATAATTAAATATTTACTGCATAACCCCATTTTATTCTTTCTAATGTGATTTATTTAATTGATTTAATCAAATTTAGGATTACTAAGTGGTAAATCTAATTTTATTATTATTTTAAGTCGTTCGATATCAATTCTAAGAAGTTTAAATTATTTTCGACTAGGTGTTCCGATAACTTGTTTTGAGCTTGAGTCCAACTCCCTATTTAGGCCCAGATTAAAATTGCTCGGTACTTAAGCCCATATCGTCACAAATTCAGATTTTTGATTTATTAAAAATTCATGAGTTTTGAAAATAAAAATTCAGGGTATTACAATCTCCCCCCCTTAAGACAATTCGTCCTCGAATTGAATCTAGTGGGAAAGAATAAGAATGGATGCATGGGGAATTTTAAAGTCATAAGAAATTGCTTCCAATACCAAGGAGACAGCTCAAGAGCGAAAATACAGGTCAAGGAACCGAAGTGAGTGGCGTATTCTGATTGTGCTTCTATCGCCAATCACCATATTTAGAATAAAATTTCGTTCAAGCTATATAGTACCACCTAGCCGATGCTATAGGAAGCTTTATTACTTTAATCTCCAAACTATTATCAGACAGTTGCTAGAAAATCTTTCTTTAAATAAAAATCTTACAATTAACCGAGTTTGATAATAAAATGCTTAATACATATATTTTTCAAAAATTAAATTTTATTACACATTTCTTTATGAAAACCAAATATATAGTTTGCTAAAAGCAAAACAATTTGAAATTTAATTTATTTATAATCAAAATAGATTTATTTAACGTACATATATTATGGCTATTTTTTTTTTTTAATCAGCGTTGAAAAACTATTACTATAATCCAAAATTTTAAGAAAAATTATCTTGTAATTCCCATTGTCTATAATATCGCAGGGTGATTCAAGCTCACTCTATCAGTTCTTTTTATACAAGTTCTATTCTTCTTATAATATTTTTATCGTACACTAGCGCAAGTATTTAAATAGTTTATTTACTAAGGACATCCCCGCACTATTAGTTATTTTACTCTATAAGGATCTCCACACTTTCTATTTAATCACCGTACTTACGTCTAATACTTATTCCTTACATTATCTTATTATTTCTCATTAAAAGTTGCTTTTCAATAATAACCTCTCATTTCACTTATGTTGCTTATTAATTTATCTCAAGGATATTGAAGCATACTTGTCAAGTATTCTTTCCACTTAGTTTCTTCATACTACGAATCATGATTTTTCACGGCTTATCCGATCATTATCGTTTCAACCTAATATTTATTATCTCAATAACAGTTCTTAAGTCCCGACTTAACGTTGTCTTACAATTCCGACATCACACCAAGTAAGTAGACTTCATTAATTCAATTTCTTTCACCCAACTCTGCGTTAATTAAATAATTTACTCGTTTTCATATGAAAGTTCAGTTTATACCTTGTTTATGAAATAATAGCAAGGCCCTAATCCATATTTATAATACATAAGCTAATTGTTTAAATTTTTTTTTTCATTCAAGTTTTAAAATATAGTATCAATTTATCTATCTCCTCTTTTATTATTTAGTCTAGCAAGGTATTTATAACTTCCTTAAATATATCCATTTCACCTTATCATTTCTAGTTTCTCAGGTTAGCACATTGCCACCTGGTGTTATTATCTACACCTTGACTTAGTTCATGTCTTTCATCCTTTCGCTGGCATAAATTTTTATCAATTACCTGACGATTCACTTCACTAGATTCTTTTGTTCTCTTTTCTGTAAGGATTTAAATTTTATTAATTTTAATATTTATCGAAGAGCCAGGAAAAATTAATTGCCACATGTTTAAATTGTATTTTATTAATATATCTTTAACTCCAAAACATTCCCTAGAGTTGCCTATTTCTCTTATGATCTAGCAACTACCCAAATGTTTAAATTTAAATATCACGTCTCTCTAGTTCTGATTTGTCACAAGTCATTATAGTCTAAAAGGCATAGTACTAAAAATTTCAGTTCTTAACGTATCTATCTCTAAGTTTTATTGATTTGTGTTTCTTATTCTTGAGAAAATTTCTACCTCATTAGATTCATTTGTACTAATAGTCTACAATACTAGCTATCTCATGTGAATTTCATCGAATGTGTCTACTAACTAAGGATTTTTGAGCAAATTAAGTCTTTTTTTACTAATATTTCCAATATATATTGTTTCACTGATATAAATTGTTAGATTAATCGTTTATTAAAAAAACAAATCGACTAATGAGTTGACAACTACAGTCTAGGTTGACCATCCTATGGGTAACTGACAAAAAAAATTTCAAAATAATTTTCCCTTTCCACTTTTAAAAATATCGGCATGTCACTCACACATAACTTTGAAATTCTTATAATAAAAATTTGCATTTACTTTAATTTCATTTAAATTCTAATATCAATCGCAATATAAAAATATTTTCATCAAGTTTGAAAATCAATACCCATTGTATTTTTTGACAACCTTTTGGTATTTAACAAAAATGAATTGTCTATCTCCACGAGGACTATCCTTAAGTCATCTAGTTCAAGTCTACTATCTCATATTTCATCCCAAGAACATTCTAATCTCCATCATTACTGTTCCTTTCGCTGTTACTAGTCTATCAAGTAAATTGATCCACACTTTAAATTTTTCCACAAGTTATTTTCATTAGTGATTTATTACTTATATTTATATTATTATTATTATTATTATTATTATTATTTTATCTTTATTTATTTATTTATTTATTTTATCATTATATATATATATATATATATATATATATATATATATATATATATATATATATATATATATATATTTCTTACATCTAAACTTTACTTTTTTCCCAATTTGTTTCTTACTATTTATTTTAATATTTCACAGTAGCTAAATTAACTGACCGTATTATCATCATCAAGTTTTTTACTATTTAACATCCCCTAGTTTTCTCCAAGGTCTTTAGATTTTTGATTCATTTTAATCTTTCTTTTATCCTCCATACCTTCTTAGTGTACCCAACTTCATTTAAGTCTTATCCGTAAAATAGTTTTATGATGGGTATATGAATCTATGGCGCATAAAACCATCATTCTATAAAAAAATTATTTTCGTCGTAAGGTCATTGTTCCTTAGATTTCCTTATTCTCATTTTTCAATCTCTACTTCATCATTATGAGTTATCTTTGACCTTTATCCTCTTCTAAATTTTATTAACTTTATTTTATTTTATTTTATTTAGCACCTCGATCTAATGTTGTACTTAATTCTTTAAAGCAGATTTTATATAAGTTTTCTTATACTTAACCTAGATTAATAAATAGTATTAATCCTTTCTACATAACTCCCTATCTAGATACATCAAATTCCCTTAATTATTAAGTTTTCCTACAGCATCCACGTTTCTTTCCCCATTCATTCCGCATTTGTGATTTAAAGTTATTCATCATCTTCTACATTCACTTTATTATAATAAATTCATGAACTTAGTCTAGCCCATTAAGTATCCTACATGTACTAGAATCTTAATTATATTATATCTAATACACTTACTACACTCTCACCTTATAAAATTTTAGATTATACCAACTATCCCTTACATACATACTAGTTCCATAAGTTTATTATCGATTCAATTTAATTGCTCATTTGATTACAATAGATTCATAATTATTTCATGGTTTGTAATTACTTCTATTAACTACTAGTCAATCTTTTCCATATTAATCAAATTTTAAATTCAAACTTTTGCCCAAGTATTCACTAGCCACTTTTAATTCTACTACAAACACTAAAATTTTACCCTTCACACTAATTTTTTTTCCAAAGGAAATTTTACACGCTTCTTTATTATGGTAACATTATTTTATATTGTTTTAATTAGTTTGACCTATCCAGTTAACATTATGTTCTTCACATTCAATCACATAATTATTTTTTTTTAATTACTCCATTTAAATTCAATATGTCCAGATTCACCTCAATTAATACCTTTAATTATCCTTAGACACAATTTATCATTTCTACATCTGACTCCTTTTAATTATGCCAATAAGAAATTTATCTCTACTCTCCTTAATGTTATACTTAAGAAATTTACAAATTTTCTCTTTTACATCCTTGAGTTTTGCCTTGGTTAATTGAGAATTCCTTGTCCAGTATGATTATTTATCCTAGCTCCCCTTTCTAACCTTTAATTTAATTCAAATTAAAATTTCTACTTTTTAATCCCTAAGCGTAACACTTCTAGAATTTGACCTCTATCTTAAATGAATTTATCATTCTAATTCATATTCCATACCATTCCTTATTAAGTTATTAGTCTTAATTTCTATAGGCCTAATTTAGTCCTCGGGGTCGACAATATGATAAAAATTAAATCAAACATGCAATCATTATAAAGAATTTAAATTCTAAAATCAGATAAATTTTTGACATGCCCACAAAACAATAAAACCAAACAATTAACTGCAACTTCACAATAAAAACAAGTTCCAATACGCAAATAATCAAACTTTTTTTTTTAAAATCATAGTTTAAATAAACTCACTATCTTATTGTCTTTAAAACTCCAAATTCTTTTCTAAATGATTTCAAATAATTTTTGAAGCAGTGTCTCTTGTCAAATCAAGGTGTACTGGGTGATTAGGCCATTAAACCAATTTCCAACTGATCTTCTGCTTCAAAATAAATGGAGGGGATTTAGCAAAACTCAATATTTATTTTATAAACGTCAGTTACCCGGACCTTTTTATGATTTTTTATTATTTATGTACCTTTAATTCTAATCCTAAGTTTCATATAGATTTCCTTCCATCCTCGTGCACGATGCGCCCACCGGCACTAAAATGGAATTCAATCTAGACTACAACTCCCTTGTTGGTTACGGCCGATCCCAACATAGGAGCTCTATGTTTAATTTCCTATGTTCCGCAATTGATTCCTAAGGCCCAACTTACGCTTTGATACCAACTTTGTCACGACCCATTTCCGTGGGCCGGACCGGCACTAGGACCTAGGTGGGCTTAAGGCCCCCGAAGCCCGTAGTAAGCCTAACTTATTTAAATCTGCCATTCTATTCATAATTATGGATTCAGGCCCATTAACTTATTATACATATGCACCCAAAATACAGTTCATATATTTAATATGGACTTTTATTATTTATTTACAACCCAACTGGAATACAATTGCGGAACTCCACCTTTACATTCACATCGTTATTTCTATCATTAACAGTCTTCTATAATACGTGTTTCAACTCCATAGGGCTTTCCTTTCTTTCTATTACCTGCAAAAAAAATAGTAGGCAAGGGTGAGTGCCAAACTCAATGAGTAGGGTTAGATAACCCTCTCACCCCACACAATCACACAGATGCTAAAATATTTTTATCTGATCACCGTTCAATTATATAATCATGCAGTTTGTCACACAAATGGCAATACAATAGCAATCACAAGTATTATCACCTTCATGTAATCATATCACGTGGAATTAGTCAGTGGCGCCACCTGAAACCCCAACGAGCCGTCCTCACACATGGCTCGCCCTCTCATACATGTGCACCAGGGAGCCGACCCCCATACGGCCAACTGGTCTAATCCTCACTGACCAGTCCTCTCATTATTTTTCCATTCTCTCTCTCTCTCTCTTTTTTAATATACCGACAGGAGGCAACCCGGTGGTCTCCATCCAATCTAGATCATCATGTGCTCACAACAGGAGGCCACCCTACGGGCTACAATCAAATCTAGATTATCAGGTGCGCAATAACAGGAGGCCATCCTGTGGTTCTATATAATCTATATCATCAGGTGCACACGGGGGCGCCGATCTCCCATTTACCCGGCTGACGGTCAAATTCCATATCACATCATATTCAGGATCCATATCACATAGACCATCCTCACAAACCCATGGTGGTCCACTTCATCCCAATTCCACACAAACAAGGCATAGTATATTCATAGCACAAGTAATCAAACAATTTTTAATATCAACAAATAGTACATCCTAATATGGCAATTCAACAAAATAATGCATGATAACATTTAGCCGTGAATGCATGAATGCAGGCGGATGATACTAGTTATCTAACACTACTCACAGTTTTTGTTGTCCTTAAAAGAACTGCCTTTCTTATCGTGCGCTTCCAGCCGTTGTCTTCATATTTCGACACTTTATAAGTATCTATATAATAAGAAAATTCTAAATAAGAATTCTAATTTGGGAAATGCAGTTTACATTCATTTGTTTGTTTTCGTTACCCGTCGGTTCATTAGTTTATCAAACTAAACTGTATATCTATAGTGTATCTTTATTTGATTTATTTCTTGTAATTTATTCTTTAAATAAAACGTCTAGTTATTCGGTAAGTAATATTATACATTCGTTACTCTTATTTATTTATTTATTTGTTTATACCTTTCAGATAAATGTCATTAGTAACTTAATGTTCTATAATAATGATGATATAAATAATATTAGTAATATCAAAATAAAAGTACGCATTAGCCATGATATTAATTATACCAATGATTTGAGGAATCATTTCTATTTATTATTATAACTAGACTGGTTCTTATACCACCGATGTATTATAATTATTATTTTCCCCTTTTATAATGTAATTAATCATAATTAACGATATTTACATATTAATTAGATTGATAAGTTGAAATTTAAGCATTTTTATTTTCTGTGAACGTCTTTATTATTATTGAACTACCTAGAAGTCCGATTCTATATGCGTTGTTCATATATCTCAATTATCTGTACTTAAATTCATAAAAGTCCAATTTTTTACTAATTCGATTAATTTGTATTCAATTAATTAATTAATTTGAATTTTGAAGTTTATACCGAAAATGAGCAACTAGGCCTTACAATGTACCGATCGAAAATCGAATTTGATTTTCGTGATCCGCGCGAAGAGGAGATCATTTTGCGTCTCAGAGTCCTCGCCGGAATGTTGCCGTCGCTGCCGTGCACGGTGGCCGGAAAAGTTAAACCGCCTAGAAAATTGCAAGGTCATCACCACCCGACTCCAGTTGTCGTGAGGAATCCAAATCTGCTATCAATTTATTGAGCCAATGGCTCATTTGGCCGGATCGACCTCCACAGCCACCTTCAAGCCGCCGTCCATGGTGGTTCATCAAAACTCAAGCAAAATCACAAATCAATGAGGGGAATTGTTCATGTGCAGTAGAGGAGTCAATCGAGACCATCTTTTGCACCTGAAGCTGATGGAATCGGCGAGATTCGCAGGAAAATCAAAGAGTAGCGCTGTCAGAGCAAATGAGCTCGATCCACGCCACTGGAGTTCCGGTCGTGTGAGAGGAGGCCGAAAAAGTTATCTGCAGTGCCAGGCGAGTCGACCGCCACCTCGTTCTCGCTGAACGGTGGCCAGAAACGAGAAGGAGAGGAGAGGGAAGAGGAGAGGCTGTCACGCGAGAGGAAAAAGAAGAAGGAAAAGAAGAAAAATGAAAAGAAAGGAAATTGGGCTTTTGGGCCATTCCGGTTCGATTCGAACCGGTTTGGTCCAACTCAACAATTTAGCTCAATTTTTGTTTGATTATCTGGTTTTTCTCTTGGTTTCAGGAAACTTTAAACCGGTTTACAGTTCCTATTTATCAATAATTAAATATTTACTGCATAACCCCTTTTTATTCTTTCTAATGTGATTTATTTAATTGATTTAATCAAATTTAGGATTACTAAGTGGTAAATCTAATTTTATTATTATTTTAAGTCGTTCAATATCAATTCTAAGAAGTTTAAATTATTTTCGACTAGGTGTTCCGATAACTTGTTTTGGGCTTGAGTCCAACTCGCTATTTAGGCCCAGATTAAAATTGCTCGGTACTTAAGCCCATATCGTCACAAATTCAGATTTTTGATTTATTAAAAATTCATGAGTTTTGAAAATAAAAATTCAGGGTATTACAGTTTAATTGTATACTCAGAAAGAAAATCAAAAGAACCAATTGTGTAAATAATGCTGACATCATATTTAGGGATAGACCAATTATGTAACTAATTTTCTACGTAAGCGATATTCATCTCTTGATTATTCATATCATTGAGGCTAGAACTAGAGTCATTAATATTCAAAAGACTTATTATTAGAACAAAGATTTAGTAATTTACTCATTTTGCAGATTAATAATTGTAATTAGAAACTATTGATTACTGGAACTACCTTTAAGAAACCACTAAACACACGGCTGTGCAACGAATTAAAAGAAATATGAGCCGGATGAGTTAAAAGAAATATTTAATAGGTTCAATAGTAACAAAAAGAAACTTTCCCCTTCTTTAGTCGACCTACAAGGAGAAATTAAGACAATTAAAAAGGAAATAGAAGAATTAATAATAAAATTAAACAAGATATCATTTAGTTAAAAGTAAATAAAATTATAGATGTACAGGCACAGACCTCAAAAAATAGGAAGATAAATAATTTAGCTCAAACTTATCTTATGTTGAGTCTATTAATGTGATATCTAGAGTAAGCTTTCTGAAATGGATAGTTTTAGTTAAAATAGTAGTTAATAATGATTTTCATTTAACTACGACTGCATTAGTTGACTATAGTGTAGATCAAAATTGTTTACAATAAGGTCTAATTCCCAACAATATATTATGATAAACTAAAGAAAGGTTATACACAGCTAATGGTAGTAAGTCAAAAGTAGAATATAAGTTAACAAAAGCAAAAAATATGTAGTGTTGGTTTTTATTTTAACATAGCCTTTATTTAGTTAAAAAATCTTACCACGGGAGTCATACTAGGAACACTCTTTTTAACTACTATTTATCCCTTTAAAGTAGATAATGAAGGATTAAAAATAAATATCTTAAAAATAACCAAATATGTTTTAAATTTATGTAGCCAATTAGGCAAAAGGATTTAAGTGGTATACAAGATATTTCTGTATATAAAGAAATAAATCTTATTGAACAAAAGTAGAAGCATATTAGCTATTTGAAACAAGAAATTAATAATATTATGATTGAAAATCAATTACAACAAACTCACATAAAACAAAAAATTAAAGATTTTGAAGAACTTTTAAATAAAGAAGTATATTCAAATATTTATAATGCCTTTGGGTCTAGAAAACAACATATAGTTCATTTACCTTATATGAAAGACTTTGATGAGAAAAATATCCCAACTAGATCTAGAGCTATACAGATGAATAAACAATTACAAGAATATCGTTACAAGGAAATAAATTATTAATTGGATAAAAGACTAATTAGAAAATCTAAGTTCCCTTGGAGCTATTCAACTTTCTATGTCTAGAATGCGGTAGAAATAGAAAGAGGAGCACACAGGTTAGTTATTAATTATAAACATTTAAATAAAGTATTACAATGGACTAGGCATCCTATACCGAATAAAAGAGATTTGTTAAAAAGGTTACATAGTTAAAATATATTTTCTAAATTTGATATGGAATCAGGATTTTGCAAATACAAATACACGAATCTGATAGGTACAAGACTGGTTTTAATGTTGCCTTTGGCCACTATGAGTTGAATGTTATGCCATTTGGTTTGAAAAATGTCCTTTCTGAATTTCAAAATATTATGAATGACATTTTTAACAATTATCATGAATTTTCAATAGTTTACATTGATGATGTGCTTATTTATTAAAATAATATTGATCAACACTTTGGTCACTATGAGTTGAATGTTACGCCATTTGGTTTGAAAAATGCCCTTTCTGAATTTCAAAATATTATGAATGAAATTTTTAACAATTATCATGAGTTTTCAATAGTTTATATTGATGATATGCTTATTTATTCAAATAATATTGATCAACACTTTTCTCATTTAAAAAAGTTTTATAATATAGTTAGCAAAATAGTTTAGTTGTTTCTTTTCCAAAAGTTCAATTATTCAGACTAAATAAGATTTCTAGGACATGATGTTTTTCAGGGCACTATTAAACCAATTGATAGATAAATTAATTTTACTAAAAAATTTCCGGATGAAATTATTGATAAAAATCAATTACAAAGATTTTTGTGATGTCTGAACTTTGTTGTTGATTTCATGAAAGATATTCGAATCTTATGTCAACCATTATTCAATAGGTTAAGAAAAAACTCTTCTCCCTCGACTGATAAACATACCCAAATAGTTAAATCTATAAAATCTAAAGTTAAAACCTTCATTGTCTTTCAATATCAAATCCAATTCATTTCTTATAGTAGAAATTGATGCCTCAGATATAAGTTATGGAGGTATTCTCAAATAGAAATTACTAGATCAGACTTTTGAATCTTTAGTTAGGTACCATTCTGGAGCATGGAATGATACACAAAAAAAATTATTCAACTACTAAAAAGGAATTGCTTTCAATAGTTTTATGTATTACTAAATTTGAAGATAATTTAACTAACAAAAATTTCTTTTACGAATTGATTGTTCAACAACCATAAATGTTTTAGAAAAAAATGTTAAAAATATTGTCTCAAAGCAAATTTTTGCTAGAGGGCAAGTTATTTTATTCGTGTTTCAATTTTGAGGTTGAAGCCATTAAAGGTGCTTCTAACTCTTAGCTTGATTTTCTTACCCGCAAATTTTTACAGAGAAAAGATAGAAAAAAATAACTTTTTTTCTTTATCTGAAGAATTTGTTGGGCAAAACTTAATTCACACTCCCACTAAGAATAAAATTACAAGAGAAAGCTAGGGTAAAAAGAGTGTGAATATTTTTTCTCCATTACCTGACCTTCAACTACTCAATTACTAATACCAGCGTTTGCTTCAACTACTTCTGTTACAAATAAACCGACTAATTACCATGACGCCCTTATCGGTGCATCATCATCCATAATTAATTATCCTCGTGTTAATAATGATATGTTGGCTCAAGAGTCAAATATTTATCTTGACATTTTGATGATTGAAACAAAACAAATAAATTTAAATTATATTATTTGTGCTAATAATATTTTTTATGCAGATTATATATGGAAGGTAATAAATAAACAAGGCAAAGTCCTACAATTTCAAGCATCATGAAGACTATTGAAGACCTTGGTGGTTAGATTTTTAGAATTCATTGTAGGATAAAGAGAACATCCATTTATAAGCACAAAATTAATTTCTTCTCTCTTTATCAAAAGGATTTTTCGAAAATAACTCTTTAAAAATCAAAAGCTTTTTTCGTTCCTTGATTATCTTACCTAAAATGGAAGAGATCTTGACTCAATCATTTTTGGTAATAAATATCTTAAAAAAAGCTTATTTTTTCAAACATGATTTCATAAAGGTTCGAAATTTATTCGCTTATCTAAATTAAAGAGACTTTGTCCCAAACGATTTTGGTAATAAGAATAAATAGAATAAGATTTTTATGCTCTTCATTTTCGAAAATAAATTTTTAAAGAGATCCAAAATCTTGATTTTATCTTCTTACCTAAACGAAAGAGATTCTTTCAAAAAAACATTTCTTTTATTTTTGAAAATCTTGTTCTTAAAGGAAAGTTAGATTTTCTCTTATTCGCTTACCAAAAAGAAAGAGATTCTTACCTAAACGAAAGAGATTCTTTCAAAAAAAAACTTTTCTTTTATTTTCAAAAATCTTATTCTTAAAGGAAAGTTAGATTTTCTCTTATTCGCTTACCAAAAAGAAAGAATATTGACTTAAAAGAATTTTTGGTAACAAATTCTCCGTATCTTCTAAAAATGGAAAGTCAATATTCTTATTTGAAAAAGATATTTTACTCTCTAAAAATGGGATTGTTATCCCTGTCTATAAAAAGCGTCTTTTCTTTAAAAGACGAGGGAGAAAAAAAAAGTTTTTAAAAGTATTCGTCCATATTTCTTATCTAAAATGGGATCATATTTCTTATCTCTCAAAACTTATTCTCAACCCCCTTTATTTCTTTTCATCTTAATCCTTTACGTTTTATCTTTAAAAGAGAAAAGAAATTTTATAACAACCTCTTTTAAAAAACAATTCTGTATTCTAAAACGATTTTCTAATCTTAAATATTGTTTTTCCTGTGCTTATACTTGCATTTCTGTCTGTCTATTTAGCAGCCAGTCGAGGAGGACTTACACTAATCTCAGGATGCCAATCCTTTTTGTATTCCGAGAGGCTGTCAAGGCAAATTACATTAAGCCTTTGGAAGCAAGGCCACCACCCAACCCATTGCCGAGGAACTATAGGGCTGATGAATACTGTGAGTACCATTAGGGGAACGGGCACAAGACTGAAGCATGCTGGATGCTTAAGAACCGCATCCAAGACCTGGTGGATAACGGTTCAATCATTCCAAAGAGCAAGCCAAATATTAGCACTAATCCTTTACCAAATCACGGGATAAATGCTATCGTTGCTGACCAGGAGTTGATCAATCCTTTCGAACTATTCCTAGAAATGAATGACATCTGTGTCCTGGACCTGAATGACTTATCTGAAGAGGTCGATGCAATAACCAGGAGTGGGAGATAGTATGAACTAATAGTTCTAGACAAAGTCCAAAATAACCCCTACCAAAGGGCAGCTGAGCCAAAGGAAGACCCGGTACTCTCGCAGTTAAAAAAGACCCAGGCTAGGGTATCGATTTGGGAACTTCTGGCATCATCTTTCCCTCATCGCCAAGCTCTTTGCAAGGCCTTGAGTCAGCTACAAACATCGGTGGAGGTTAGCCCTGAAGTGCTGGTATCCACCCTTACACAAGCATCCAAGATGCAAAGCATCGGGTTTTCCGACGATGACTTGCCCAAGGAAGGAAGCAGTCACAATGCTGCACTCTACGTTACTGTTCAGACTAGAGAAAAGACTGTGCCCATGGTTCTCATTGACAATGGGTCAGCATTGAATGTCTGCCCACTAAGGGTAGCTAGCTGTCTGGGGTTGGAGGAAGCAGATTTCAGTCCATCGGACCAGATTGTCAAAGCTTATGACAGCACCCACAGGGAAGTGTTGGGGGTTGCTACATTGAAATTAGCAATTGGGCCAGCTATGATGGAGGTCCCGTTCCAAGTAATTGATGTGCCTACCAGTTTCAACTTACTCTTGGGGCAACCATGGATACATCATACTAAGGCAGTGCCCTCTT
This sequence comes from Jatropha curcas, assembly GCF_041381405.1. Lineage (NCBI taxonomy): Eukaryota > Viridiplantae > Streptophyta > Magnoliopsida > Malpighiales > Euphorbiaceae > Jatropha > Jatropha curcas. The sequence continues at coordinate 8,960,806 of NC_143157.1, read as the reverse complement.
CTCTGCATCAAAAGGTCAAGTTTCCTTACGAGGACAAAGTTATCACTATTCAAGGGGATGACTATAGCCAACTGAAGAAGACAAAGGGCCAGCCTCTCTTTGAGGTCAGCCCTGAGAATGCCAACCTGCCCCTCTCAGGATTTCAATACGACATAGTACAGTGCATAGAAGGAAAAACTGCAAACTCTCGAATTCTCTTTGATTTCGGGACGACGCAAATAAACTGCATGGTTCCTTTAATGCTGAAGATGTCCTACCTGCCGGGAATGGTTATGGCCAGGTTCGGAAAGACATACCCCACATTGCAAGCTTGGGAGTGTCCGATGAACCAAGGGACCTTTGGGCTAGGTTATGAGCCCACTGATGAAGACCTTGCTGAAAGAACCAGGAGAAGAAAGAAGAAGAGTATACAGATGCGGCCTTACCTTTTGACTTTGAACGGTCATTTCTGCAAACCGGGAGAAACAATTCCTTATTGTGGCTTCCAGGAACCATTCTACTTCCCGAAAGCTAAGAAAATGCTGCCCGGACTGGAAATATTTGCTGATGCCCGGGACAGTAAGCCAAAGGCAATAATCGAGCTGGAGATAGAAGATCTCATGCAGCCCAGTCTCTTTAACGAGGTTGCAGTTATTACTAGTAATGATGGGAACCAAGACTTGCTGAGCCTGATCAAGCCGAATAAAGGGCCTCTCACCAACTGGTATACCGAGGAGGAGCGTGCTGTTGACAAAACCCTTCCCGAGCCAAACCTAGAGTCTAGACCTGATGCCAAGTCCTGTACTGAGTCTGAGTCTGACCCTGAGTCTGAAATCGAGTCAGAGTTCAGTTCTGAGTCTTCTGTATCGGATTTGGAAAATTCGGATTTTAAATTTGATGTAATTTTTGAGGACGATTCCGTCCATATCAATAAAAGCTTACAGATCATTGGCTACCCTGCGTGTCAATCTTTCCAAGCATATCCCAGGAAAAATAACGAAAAAGAAATAAATGAAATAAAAAATGAAAAAGAGAAAATAATCCTTGGCGAAGAAGAAAATGAACATACATACATTGCATCTGATTGTGTGAACAGGGGACAGATCATTGAATGCTTGAAGAAGTTTGTCGATTGCTTCATGTGGAAGGCTAGTGACATCACGAGAATTGACCCAGCAATAGCAGTACACAAGATTCCAGTGTACCCCAAGGCTAAGCCGGTAAAACAGAAGCCAAGGAGGTTGAAAACAAAATGGTCCTTGAAAATCAAGGAGGAAGTAGCTAAGCAATTGGAAAACAAGTTCATAGAGCCTATTGCCTACCCAACATGGTTAGCAAACATAGTGTCGGTTCCTAAGAAGGACGGAAAGGTGCGAATGTGTGTCGACTACCGGGATCTGAATAAAGCATGTCCGAAGGACGATTTTCCTTTGCCTCATATTGACTTGTTGGTTGACCGAATGGATGGACACGAGATGGTCTCCTTGACTGATCTCGCTGTCGGGTACAATCAGATAATGATGCATTTGCCAGACAAAGAGAAGACGGCATTCATCACGGAGTGGGGAACCTACTGCTATAGGGTCATGCCTTTTGGGCTTAAAAATGTCGGGGCAACTTACCAAAGAATGGCAACAACTATCTTCCACAACATGATTCATAAAGAAGTTGAGGTGTATGTGGACGACATGGTTGTTAAATCGATAACAGCTGAAGAACATACCATAGCACTTGAGAAGTTCTTCCTTAGGCTTCGAAAGTACAATTTAAAGCTCAACCCGGCAAAATGTCTATTTGGAGCTACATCTGGAGTGTTTCTAGGGCATATGGTCAGCCGGAAAGGCATAGAGATTGACCCTTCAAAAGCCAAAGCCATTTTGGAAATGCCAGCACCGAAGACGGAAAAGGAAGTTCGAGGTTTCCTGGGAAGGCTACAGTACATCAGCCAGTTCATTAATCAGTTGGCCGATACTTGTGGTCCGATCTTCAAATTACTCAGGAAAGGGGTATCCGTCAAATGGAACGAAGATTGTCAGAAAGCCTTTGATCAGGTCAAACAGTATCTATTATCTCCGCCAGTCTTGCAACCAGCAAGGCCAGGAAAACCTTTGCTATTGTACCTATCAGTGACAGAAGAAGCGATGGGTGTAATGCTAGCTCAATAAGCAGAAGACACCAGGGTAGAAAATGTCGTGTACTACCTTAGCAAAAGGATGCTAGACTATGAGCTGAAGTATAACAAGATAGAGAAGTTATGTCTGGCTCTGGTTTGGGCTTGTACAAAGCTACAGCACTACCTTTCATCTTATACCACATATGTTATCTCTGAATCGAACCCCTTGAAATTCCTTATGGAGAGGCCGGTTCTTGACAGTAAGATGGCTAAGTGGGTGTCAGTGCTCGTAGCCTATGACGTGAAATTTGTACAACGGAAGGCAGTAAAAGGAGGAGCTTTGGCTAACCAATTAGTGGAACTGCCCGTGGAAGACGAAATGAAAGAAGTGGAGTTTCCCGACGAAGATCTCTTGAACGTGGAAAATGATGTGTGGGAGATGTATTTTGATGGAGCTTCGAATTATCACGGAAATGGGATTGGAGTCGTGTTCAAAACTCCTTATGGAGAATACGTCCCAATCGCAGTCAAGTTAGATTTCGACTGCACCAACAATGAAGCCGAGTATGAAGCTTGCATTAAGGGGTTAGAAGCGGCCCTGGAAAAAGAGATAAAAATCCTTAGGGTTTTCGGGGATTCCAATTTAATAGTCTCTCAAGCTCTAAGGAAGTGGAAAATTAAGGAAGAGCGTTTGGTTCCTTACCTACAACGCTTAGACGAATTGGCTCAACAATTTGAGGATCTGTCTTTCCATTACTTGCCCCGAGCCAAGAACCAGTTTGCTGATGCCCTTGCTACTTTAGCTTCCATGGTCAATGTAGAGGGGAATCAAATCATTCGACCTTTGACAGTTCGGCTACAGAAACAGCCGGCCCACATCATGAATTTGGTCGATGACAAGCCCTGGTTTTGGGACGTACAGAATTATCTTTAGAACGAGGCTTACCCGGATGGATCCTCTAAAACTGATCAACGGACATTGAGACAGTTAGCATCCGGATATTTCCTTACTGGGGGAGTTCTATATAAAAGAAGTTGGAACGGTTTACATCTAAGATGCGTAGATGAAGGGGAAGCTCAAACCATTATGGATTCCTTACTCAACGGGGAGTCCGGTCCACACATGCACGGGATAGCTCTGGCTCGAAAAATTATGAACCTGGGTTATTACTGGTCAACTATGAATGCAGATTGCGTGAGGCACGCGCAGAAGTGCCATGAGTGTCAAATTTTTGCTAAGCTGCAAAAACAGCCTCCGGTCAATTTGAATCCCATTGCTTCACCTTGGCCCTTCGCAACTTGGGGCATAGATGTGATCGGAAAGATCCACCCAAAGGCTTCCAATGGTCATCAATTCATCCTAGTTGCTATAGATTATTTCACTAAGTGGATCAAGGCAGCCTCTTATTCAGTTTTGAATGGGCACAGTTCATTCGTACTAACATCCTTTGTCGGTACGGAACGCCATTCGAGATCATCACTGATAATGGGTCCCACTTTCAGAGTGAATTTTCTGATTTGTTGAAAGAAAAGAGAATCCAACATCATAAGTCCTCACCCTATCGTCCACAAACAAATGGGGCTGTAGAGGCTGCAAATAAGGCTATAAAAGTCATTTTGCAGAAGACAGTTAAAAAGCACAAAGCTTGGCATGAACAGTTACCGAATGCCCTATGGGGATATAGGACTTCAATTAGAACGCCCACTGGAGCAACTCCATATTCCTTGGTATATGGTATGGAGGCAGTGCTGCCTATTGAACTGGAAGTGCAGTCGGCAAGAATCATCCGGGAAAGCCAAATCAGCGAAGCAGATTGGGTCCAGAGTTACCACCTCCAACTCCTGGGTATTGATGAGAAAAGATTACAAGCGATCCACCGAACGCAGGTTTACCAGAGGAGAATGGCTCGGCATTTTAATAAGAAGGTCAAAGACCGAAAATTGGAAGAAGGTTGTTTGGTTTTAAAGGAAATTAGACAACCAGTCATAGACCCACGTGGGACGTTCCGCCCTCATTGGGTTGGGCCCTACATTCTAAAGAGAATATTGTCCGGCGGAGCCGTCATTTTGACTGATTTAGATGGTTTAGAGTTCACGAATCCATGTAATTTAGATCAGTTAAAGAGATATTATCTGTAATTATAATCATTGCATGATGTAAAAAAGAGCTACATTAGACCTGATTCTCCTCGGAAAAAAGAAATTATGTATCGAAGATATGTAGGCAGCCCTCTTTTGGGCGCGGTCTAAGCATTAATAAAAAAAAATCATTTCATAATTCATTCTTCTTTGCCAAAAAAAAAAAGGGGAAAGAAAAGAGAAAAAGTGAAAAAAAAAAAAGAAAAACCAGCTAAGTTGAAAACCCAAAAAGGGCGGCTTAGGCAAAAGTCGGGGCCCGATAAGCTGAAAACCCGAAAGGGCGGCTTAGGCAAAAGTTAGAGCCTGAATAAATAAATTGCGAAATGCTTGGAAAGCCCAAAAGTCAAAACTGTAATGTCATTCCAATAGAGTCAAGCAAAAGAGTCCATAAAGTTCAAAAAACAAAATAAAAGTCTAAGTCCGAAAAACATACATCCAAAGAAAAAATCCAAAGCCAAATTTCCAAATAAAGTCTAAGTCAAAAAAAAAAATCTAAGTGTCCCGTCGCCTACGTGGGGCAATGTCCTTAATATCGTCTTTAGGTGCTAAACCCTCTCCAACCTCACCTGTCCGAGGAGCCATCACAATCTCCTCATCAGTCCCGTCAGCATCATCGATATCAACCTGAGCCCAACCCTCAAGTGCACTCAGCAGTGCGGTCCTCCTTGGCCTCTCAATCGGCCAAACAGCATCAATGAACCAGGTTCGGTACTCTGGAGAAGTATGAACACCGGCAGGATTAGGTAGGGGCTTAACCATGTGATGATCTATAACCCAGGCCTTGAAGATGGCTCGGGTAACACCCGGGGTAATAACTGAATCCACGGAAGTGCCATCCACAATCGGAACAGTCTGGTCTATCCCCATCTGCCTCAAAACGCGCGAAGCGCAGTACCACGTGCAATGTGTAAGGCCTAGTAGGTAAACTCGGGTGTGGTAGAAGCTAACCTGATGAAGCGGGTGATGTCATATTAGGAAATGTACCACAGCACCTCATTCGGACCCAACTCAATCAGCCATGAGATCCATGCATCAGTAGACGGGCAGTCATCGCCCCAAGAAAAGTGGAAGGTATTGGTGGTGTCCCACCATCTCTCGGCCAAAGCACCCAGTAATTCTTTGTGGCTGCTCCGACCTACGTCAAAATGCCTCAGGTGGTCCAGATGGGACGGGCTAATAATCACTCCAACTGGGTTGTTGTGATCGAATATCTCGACCGGAATTTTGGCCGCGGAGGTCTCACCCACATCCAATCTAATATGGGGGTCCTAAAAGGTAAAGCAATCTAAGAGTTATTCCTTAGTTCCTTACTAAGGATAATATCTCAGTTCTACCCTAGCCTGCATACTAATAAAACAGTAAAATGCCAAAAAAAAAAATAAAGGTGAAAGTAAACTTACCTGGGCATAGATACCAGTCACAGAAGCGTGGGTGTCTGCGTCCGCTGTAAGATCGATGTCTAGGGAAATTCCCAAAGACTCCAGAAAATCCTCGTCACTGCTGTGACCCGAAGAAGTCATTGAGGAAGTTGAGAGGATTTGAGAGAAATCTTTGAGTTTGAAAGTTAAGAATGAATGTAAAAGTGAAACTTCAGCTATTTATAAGAAAAATAGCCAAAAGGCGGGTCTTCTGGACGCGTCCGATTTTCACCTTCAAAATTTGCTTTTCAGACAACCACCGACGCCCATAAATCATTTTTATGGTTGCCGGTGGGGGGCAACTGTGAATACTCAAATTTTGAGACTCAAAAAGCCTATTTTTCGGACTTCAAACAGTCCGGCCGGGCCGGAGGCCATTCGAAAAGTTCACCGAAAGTATGCCAATATGGTACTTGAAACATCCAGAAAATTACGAGGATCGCAGAACTTGTCTCGGAATATTTTTTGGAGGTACGGAACTCCCAAAAAAGCCTCTGGAAAGGAAAACTAGCAAATAGGGCGGCGGCGACCGTCGTCCGCGGCGACCGCCGTCCACGGCGGGGCGACCGCCGGACTCGGCGGCGGCGCCCACCGTCTACGGTGGCGGCGCCCGCCCTCCAGACTGGTTTTTTCTTATAAATACAGCCCCGAGTCAACTGTTTTACACACTCAGTCTGTGTTGACGGACGCTCTCTTCTCTCCTACGCTCCTTGCGGTTCTTTGACTACTTTTCTGCATTTAGTGTAGGCTTTTATTACTCTGCTGTTGTGATATTTGGCCACTTAATCAAATTAATTTTAATTAATATTCCCCAAACGAGGAGCTTAACCTGAAATTTTCAAGCTGAAGCTAAGAAGCGGCCGCCGATTAACTCAGGTAATAACGAAACCCTGCCTATTTAATTTCAGCATTTTGTGCATATTCTCTTCTACTCCTAATTCTAATTAAACAACTGCATTCACACCATAATCATTTTGGCAGCAAACTGCCTGAAGTAAATAAGTTTAGGCTAAAATGCCCGGTTAATCAATAATCGTGGCATTAATGCTTAACTCCGAACATATTGGCTAAAGTGCCTAATTAATTAATAACTACGATGTAATTGCCTTTATTTCGAACAGTTCGGCAAAAAGTCCAATTAATCAATAATTGTGGCTAAAAGCCTTAATCAATCACGTTTTTTGGCAACAAATTGCCTACGGCTCAATCAACCACGTTTTTTTTGGCAACAGATTGCCTATAATTCAAATAACCACCTTCTTTTGGCGACAAATCGCCCAAATAATCACCTTTTCTTTGGCAATAAATTGCCTAAATTACATAATCATTTTGGCGACAAATCGCCTAACCAATTTTTTTGGCAACAAATTGCCCAACTTTTGGTACAAATGCCTTAATCAATCATTTTGGCGATAAATAGCCCAAACATCAATTTTTGGCAATGAATTCCCAATCAAGCACCTTTTAGCAACAAATGCCTAAAACAAAAAATCAATCAATCTTTGGCAAAATGCCTCAAAAAATGCACGAAGCATACACACACTCATGCATAAAGCATTCCCCTTCAAAACGCCTTTGAATAGGCTTTATCGAACTACGTCGGCTTTGATCTCTCATTCAAACGAGAGTACGTAGGCACGTTCGGGATTTGACCCCGAACGGTAAGTCGAAACCATCAAAACACTTTACTGGTCTAATTGCATCATTTTACCTTGCAAAGCATTTACACTTAGGTTAGTTAATCAGCATGACATAGTCTCGGGATCCACCTCGGGTTCGTAGATTGTGCCTTAAACTTTGGAATAATTAACCTAGACTTAGGTTAATTAAAATTGGAGTCATTATGGGTTCTTTCTTAGCTTTCCCTCATAAAAATAAACTAGGTGGCGACTTCATAAAACACACATGTGAGCATATCTCATTCTAGCATAATTTTGCCTTCGGGGGAGGGTTCACAACACCCTACACTCCTGCCTCAAAAAAGCCAAAGAGAGTAAAGCACACTGCTGGCAAACACAAAGTTCATGGAAGAAAGCCTCCACTGCACCCTTCTTCTAAGCGTCCAGAAAGTTCTACTGATACAGCTCCTGCTCAAAATCTCAAAAGTTCTAAGAGGCTTAGAATTGACCCCAAATCCCTCTGATTTATTTTTTTTTTACTTTATCTGTCTATAATTTGTGAATAATTTTTTTTTGGTTGTGTTTTTTATTTATTTTTGCTCTGATATTTACTAACCCTCTTGTATGATGACAACAAGGGAGAGAACATAGGATATTTTGATGGTTAAGTACTCTGCTAATATGTGGTAACTTTAGTGTTTACATCTTATTACTTGTTATTTTCTAATCTGTGTTATTTTGTGAGATATATGTTTTACATGATGAACTGATTGGTAAGTTTTTAGAACTTAGATTCTTGTTCTAACGTATGCTCTGCAGGTTAGACTTAAGATTTCTGTTCTATTTCTAATGTCAATTTTTATTCTATTCTTATTGCTCTGATTATATGCTCTGATTATTAGAACTTAAAATTTTCCTTTCTATGTTCTAATATCAGTTTCTAAAATTACTTTCTGTTCTAAGTGCCCAAGATGTTTTACTGCACTAATTCAAGGAGAGTTTTATACATGTTCTAAACCTGCTTCATGATAGAACATATGTCATTTTTAGAACTTATATTTTATTGACATGCATAAATTTAGGGGGAGCACATGTTTTATGTTTGATAAATTTATTGGTTTTGTCATCATCAAAAAGGGGGAGAATGTTGGCTCAAGGGTCAAATATTTATCTGGAGATTTTGATGATTGAAACAAAACAAATAAATTTAAATTATATTATTTGTGCTAATAATATTTTTATGCAGATTATATATGGAAGGTAATAAATAAACAAGGCAAAGTCCTACAATTTCAAGGATCATGAAGACTACTGAAGACCTTAGTAGTTAGATTTTTAGGATTCATTGTAGGATAGAGAGAACATTCATTTATAAGAACAAAATTAATTTCTTCTCTCTTTATCAAAAGGATTTTTCAAATATAACTCTTTAAAAATCAAAAGCTTTTTTCGTTCCTTAATTATCTTACCTAAAATGGAAGAGATCTTGTCTCAATCATTTTTGGTAATAAATATCTTAGAAAAAGCTTATTTTCAAAAATTATTTCATAAAGGTTCGAAATTTATTTGCTTACCTAAATTAAAGAGACTTTGTCTCAAACGATTTTGATAATGAGAATAAATCGAATAAGATTTTTATGCTCTTCATTTTCAGAAATATATTTTTTAAAGAGATCTAAAATCTTGATTTTATCTTCTTACCTAAACGAAAGAGATTCTATCTCAAATCGTTTTTGGTAAATATTTAATTCGAAAAAGATTTCTTTTATTTTCGAAAATCTTGTTCTTAAAAGAAAGTTAGATTTTCTCTTATTCGCTTACCAAAAAGAAAGAATATTGACTCAAAAGAATTTTTGGTAACAAAGATCTCCGTATCTTCTAAAAATAGAAAGTCAACATTCTGATTTGAAAAAGAGATTTTACTTTTTAAAAACGGGATTATTATCCCTCTCTATAAAAGGCGTCTTTTCTTTAAAAGACGTGGGAGAAAAAAAAAAGTTTTTGAGAGTGCTCTTCCATTGATCATATTTTTTATCTCTCAAAACTTATTCTCAACCCCCTTTATTTCTTTTCGTCTTAATACTTTACATTTTATCTTTAAAAGAGAAAAGAAATTTTATAACAACCTTTTTTGAAAAACAGTTCTGTATTCTAAAACAATTTTCTAATCTTAAATACTGTTTTTCCTGTGCTTATACTTGCATTTCTGTCTGTCTATTTAGATTCTGTAATCTTTAGTAGACATCTTTTTTTTTATTTGATAAACATTTGTGTAATAGCTTCGGTGAAAAGTTATTGTGAAATAGGTTATCAAGCGACCTTCTCCATGAGAGAGATTCTAATGTCTTGACTGAGTTTCTGTACTCTGCCAAAAATAGAAAGGGTTGAGGTTAACTAGAACCTTTGGAAAATCTAGTGGGACAAAGGGTAGATCTAGGAGTTGATCTATTGCCTTATATTGTTGTTTTGTCTCTTACCCTTGAAAAGAGATAACATAGTTAAGGATCTCAAGATGAGTCTTGGGGAGTGAATGTAGGCGAGTTAGTGCCGAACCATTATAAATCACTATGTTAATCTTTTTATTTTCTGAAGTTCTGCTTGATACTATTTTACTCACACTTCAGTTTATATTTTAGAAATGCTAAAGTTGTTAATGGTTTTGATGTTCTAAACTGAAATAAGCTTTGTCTTTTCTGAACATTAGAACTCTGGACTTTTGCTCAGTGAATATACCAAGTTCTAAATTGTTCTTCTATTTTCAGTATATTTCACTACTTGGGTTTCTAATCAGTTTTCTAATCTTGATTGAAGCTTTGTGAAGCAGTTCAGATTTCAATAACTGTTTCTCACATAGTCTTTTATATTTATCTAAACTTTATGAGGAAGTTCTAAACATAATAGCTTTCCTTCGTAAAGTAGTTTTGATATTGCATAAGAAATTGTGAAGCAGTTCTAATCAATAACTGTACTTTGCAAAGTCCTTCTATTTTCTGCATAAGGGCATTGTGAGGAAGTTCTAATCAATAACTTATTCTCACAAGTGCATTACTTTTCCGCTGCTATAGAATTCTGAGTTTGTTTTTAAAGTTAAATTTTTATTTTTAGTAAACCTAATTCATCCCCCTCTTGGGTTGTGCCATACATATTCGGGACCCACATGATATAAATATATCAATTACCTACGTCAAAAAAGAATATACTAAATGTTCAAATTTTTTGGAAGTCTCTCGAAAGGTATTTCCTTCTAATTTCCATTTTATTCCTAAGTCACTTTTCAAAAATAGAAAAGTTTATGAGTTTATATTAGTTGATAGAGATTCTATAATTCTAGAATATATTCATGATTGAGAAGATGTTAAAAAAAGTTTTATATTCAAAATTTCAAATAAAAAAGATTTTCTCTCTCTCTAATTCAAGTCAAAATCCATATACTGAGAAAAAATTTAGTAAAACTTTGTGCCAAGTTCTTTCAACTATGAGGATTATAAAAAAGCTTGGTATAATGCATTTTATTTAAGAAAGCATAAAAAATTCATGGTTTATGATGATTCCACGAGGTTCAATTACAGAATTTCCTTATTGGTTTCAAGAGTGGTTCAAGTATTTCGAATTTTTAATTAAAACTTTCCCTACAAAAATACCATAAGGCTTTGAACTTTATGATAAACAATTAACCAATTGTGTTTAAGATAAGCCACTCTCATTCACAGCTACTTTGGGATTCCATGGATTTTGTCCTGGAATTATCAAATTAAAAAAGTTCAACCACTACTCTTTCCTTCTATGCGGGTCTGAATCTTCAGTAGTAACCAAGGCTTTGAGGTTTATGATAAACAATTAATCAATTTCGGTCATTCACGGCTACTTTTGGGATTCCATAGATTTTGTCCAGGAATTATCAAATTAAACAAGTTCAACCATTATCCTTTCCTCCTGTGCTGGTTAGAATCTTCAACAATAAATGGTGGAAGGACTACAACCAGACCTAAGTCTGTGTTCAAGCCGTTCAAAAATATTTCTATTCAAAAAGACATCTACCTTTGGTGAAAAATTCAAAGAATCTAGATTTCTTAACAGATAAAAGCAAGTGGCAAGCTGCCCTTGCCGTACTAGTTCAATTGAAGAATTCAAGAAGACACTACGAGATATAAATAGTCAAGAGTCTCAATATGATGAAGATGAAAATGAAGCCACATCTAGTTACTCACCACTAAGTGAAGATGATTACTATGATATAAATCAGATAGATTGAAGTCTATCCAGTTCAAGTAAATATCAAATATAGTAAAATATGTTCAAGTAAAGTTATTTGTCTATATTAGACCTTATCCATCTTTTGTTATCCATATAGATAAGATTTATCTTATTAGGTGATAGTTATCTAAAGTTTAAATCAAATGAAGTCCATACCCTTCTATAAATACCTAAGTGTGTTTTGAGAAAGGCAAAGGTTTTAGAAGAAGCAATCTTGTGATATCTCTATCCCTGCTATTTCGAAAAGCTTTGTGATCTCCCTTTTGTAAGTAATAAAGTTTTCTTTTATATAATTATCGTTTTAACTCTGCTTTATTTTAAATTACTTTGATTAAATTATTACTTTGTTTTAGTTAATTGATCTGATTATTTATACTTATGTATATCATATTAGTTTGCCCGGACTGTATTCTTCCTTCCATTTCAATTTAACAATTATTGTCACTCCACAATTAAAATTAAAATGCATCTCTTTATTCGTCCCTCCACACTTCCAGTCAGCTCCCTTCTGATATTAGAGCCTAATAATCTTTATAGGTCGTAGAGGTAAGGTTATTACTTACTTAAGGATTAATTAGTTAGTTATTCTAGTAGTTGTTAACTGTTTTTCTAGTTGTTAGATGTTAGTTGTTACTTAATTATTAACTGTTATAAAAGGGTTCGATAAAAATAGATATTTAATTAGCTGTTACAATTAAATGACAAAAAATAACATTGGAAGGTTGACTTAGAATTTTAAATTATGGCCGTAGAACTAAAGTGAACTCATTAATGAAATATTTATATAATGACAAATGTTTTTTTTCTTTTCTAAAATATTATCATTTTTTTTTTTTTTTGTTTTTTGTTTCATTTTTTTATAACAAAAGATTATTTCATATAAAATTGAAATGAAAGATGGGAAAAAACTACTTCTTGTAATGTTTATTTAATTTTGACAACATGTTCTTATTCTTGTTTTAATACAATAAGAAAAAACAAAATAAAGTAATTAAAATGACATTTCTTTGAAATGTGAAAAGAAAAATCAAATAAATAACAAGATTACCAAACTCAAAAGATATATAGTAAGTAGAATAACTAAATTTTAGGCATTAAAAATCAAGGAAAAAAAAATAATGGATAAGAGTGTCAAAAAAAAAATAATATAATGCTAAAAGATATTTAACGTTTGATGAAATGTTTCCTAACCTTTAAAAGCTATTACAAATATTATGTTACCGAACGATGTAATTAACAAACATAGTATTTTGACTCTGATTAAACACTAAAAGCTCTCTGAAACGTTGTTGCCGAATATGTTTTAAGGTCTATTTGGCAATATTAGTTGTTTTAGTAGTTATTAGTTGTTATAATAGTTATTAGTTGTTGTAGCTATCAGTATTTTGCCGATAGCTGTTTATATATGTTTAAATTAGAAGCATTCGGTGAAAATAGTTGTCTAATTAGTTGTTTAAGTTAAATTGACAAAAAAGAACATTAGTTTAATAAGTTGAATTCAGAGAAAAAATCAATGGGTATGATTGTCAAAAATATTTAATTAAAAGTTAACGCAAAAAAACTAAACATTATAGTGTTTAATGTTTCACAAAAAAAACTCCCACAACCTCCAAAAGTTATTATAAAAATTATATTACCGAACACTACAATTAATAGAGATAGAATTTTGACTTGATTAAAACGCTAACTAAAATCTAGTTCAAAAGTTGTTACCGAATATGACCTAAATAGCGGCAACAATTTCCAAATATCCAAATCAAAACATATACTAGTTAGTATACATTTATTAAATGTCACTTTTGAGAAATTTAATGATTTAAGTTAAATACAGAGCAAATTCAAAATAAATTACTTTTTTTTTTGAAAGAATTCGAAATAAATTACTTGAACTACAAGAAAACAATCCTACACCTATTATATACAAGTATAAGAAATTGAATATCTTTTTAATAATTATTCACTATAATATATAACTTTCAAGAAGGGAAAATCTTTCAAAACTTGAATAAACTCGTATATACAAACCTTGACTTTAGTTGTTACAGACCATAAATTATCCGTTCTTCAATTACATGTAAAGAAATCAAGTTGATAAAATGTTATGAAATTAAAGAAGAAAGATGAGAAATATATAATAATAAGAGAAAATTGAGAGAAGAAAAAAAAATTTTAGAAACAACTTTGATTTCATTTTTATACAAATGTATATCTCTTTTATGAAATGCCTCGATTTATTAGCTCTTAATCATAAATATAAATTATAAATTTCAAAACCATATATACATTTTTTTTAAGGGAACCATATATAGAATAATTAGTATTTATAATTATATAATTTAAATATTTTGGGAATTATGAAATTTATCAATTGAATTGGATAATAAATTTTTGAAAATTATGAACATCCACCTATTATATTTATGACAAGCAACAATATAATATAACTAATATTCCAAATATTTAAGGCTAGCATAGACATAGAGTACTCATGCCAAAGCGTATTCTACTATTTGATTTGCTTGCCTTTTCATGAAAATAACACATTATTGTCTTAACTTATATAACCTTTTACTATTATGTGTGCAAGCCAACAATTTGATTTCGAATTCAACCAATAAAATAAAAAACGATAGTATTCTTCTTTTCAGAACCGAACTAGCTATATATAATGGAAACGTAATCAAATTAATTGGTTCAGTTTTATTTAATTTCTATAACCGAACTAAAATCAAAACTAACATTATCATTATAAACTGAAACTGAACGGACAATACAAAGAATCAAACTAAATCGGTGTGGTTTGACTTTTAGTTTTAACCAATCTATGCTCCCCCATAAATCCTACTATCCTTAATTACCAAACCACAACCTAAATCATCGTCACTTGATGACAGGACTGCATTACATACTTCTTTGGCATCTACCCATATTATATTATAATCCCTTAACCATGATAACAATGCCCTTAAAGCTAAAATCTCCACTATCTTTTAGAGGACACAAATCAGAATTAGTTCCAGTTACATCCAAAATGAAATCTAACTGAGAATTATCGAAAATGCCGTTGAAACCTATGCAACTCAAACTTTCAAACAAGGCAACATTTTCAAAATATAAGAAGTTAAAGTTTTTGCACAGTAATTATGAAAGTAATTAATTTTTTTAAATTATAATAAAATTAAAGATAATTTGTCCAAATTACATTTTATTTTAAAAATAAAAGTAACTTCTAAAGATAGTTATTATATATAATATAATAAGGATAATATTGAAAAAATATAATTTATTACTCTTTAAAAATATTTAAAACGATCCTACTTATATTTTTGAACAAAACAATCAACTTAAAATTATTTATATTTTATATTTTGAAATGAAGGGACCCCATTTTAAATTCCCGATAGATCCATATATGCAAAATAGTGAGAAAGGCTTGCACATGTGTTCACCTTTGGTCTTTGAGACACTGCTGATTTCCAATCACACAAATATTTTAGTGCCCAAGAGACAATCACATGGGGTTCAGTATGCTTACTTTTCCAAATTAGGGCATTTCGGTGAAACTATACATTCCATGCAAACTCTATCAACTAACCCAAGCAAAATCACTCCAGCACATGCTTGATTTATGACATGTTACAAGCGCAGGTAGAGACGATTCATCATCACCACCACAAGCTTGACCTCCTACTTCAATTGGGACCCGCCGAAACAATTTCAATTTTGAAGGTAGAATATCCCTTTTGGAGGAACACCACAACTTCCTCCATAACACCTTATCATGCATATTTGTGACATTAAGAAGCAAAACTTTAGCAATACGGTAAGTTGATTTTTATATTTTCCATCCTTAATTATTAAAATAATTAACAGTTTCGTTAAATGTGGTTAATTTTTTTTCTTCTATTAATCAAAAATTAGAGTTAAGACTTAAGAGACTGAATTGTTCTAAAAAAAAAAAAAGAAAAAAAAGAGTTAAGTGATTCAATTAACATTAATTAGAGTGTGATTTCTAAGTTGATAAAATTGTGTAAAGTTTAAGGGACAAAAGAGACTGTGCATTTGGGATTACGGTCCAGCCTCTGAAAGGTTGATATGGCATGAGCAGGTTCCTTTCTGTTCTGTTAAAGGCACAAAGTATGTTAATTCAGAGCGAAGGTGTTTTCAAAGTATTGGCCATTGGCGATGAGTTTGAGTGCGTGAAAAGTGACAATTTTTGGGAACGTAGGCTACAAATTGCAGAAGAGATTAGGTTAATTTCTGCTTCAACCATAGGTTTTGAGAATTTTGTACAAAAGATGCAATTAAAAGTTTTCTTTTCTCTTAACTAAAAATTTCGAGTTCGAGATTTAGGTATGAAAATTATCACGCTGAAAGAGTCACGCTTATATGAGCTCTGCAGTACTCAAATTGAACAAAGTCTGAGCCCAGTGGACTTTTGGATACTGGTGGTTACTGACCCAAAAAACACTTTAGGAGTATAGTATTTTCATTTAGTTTGAGAATTTTGTACAAAAGATGCAATTAAAAGTTTTTTTTTTCTCTTAACTAAAGTTTCGAGTTCGAGATTTAGGTATGAAAATTATAACTCTGAAAGAGTCACCCTTATATGAGCTCTGCACTTATATGAGCTCTGCAGTACTCGAGCTGATCATAGTTAGAGTCCAGTGGACTTTTGGACACTGGTTGTTATTGACCCAAAAACACTTTAGGAGAAAAGTATTTTCATTCAGTTTGTGTGGTTATGCTGCATTACCTCAACTACAGGGATTTCTTTCTGTGGAAACTTCTCAACTTGTAAGCAAAGGCGTATGCAATGCTTGCCCCCTCTATAACTATATACATATATATATATTGAATTCTAAGACATTAATTTTAACATTCAATTCACTTTGAGAATCTCCTACATGGTTTTAGATTACAAATGCTTGTAAAATAACCAAAATATTTATAAGGAAAGTGTTAATAATTAATCTCAAACAATTCCACAGTAACCTAGATCGTGCAAACCACTAGATTCAACAAAATAGATTGAATAAGAAAAGGTTGCGTACTGACATCGTTGTTTGTCGATCTTGATGTGTAGAATTAGGTTTGCAGCCTTCCAGAGAATTGAAGAATCGATTTAGCGGAAGCAATACGAAAGGAACGTAAAACTGAATCGTATTCAACTCTTCTGGGGACCACGACCTTTATATACCTGTAGGGTTAGTACAATTCCTATTTCGGTCCTTTAACGAAATAGGAATTATATAATGGTCTCTACACTTAATATCTATAATTAGTTGATACCTCAATAGTCAATTATTCACAATAAAGACCACATTTGAAATTGACTTTACAATTAGACTGCTGTACATATTTAATTTTACATATTAAGCCCACAATAGAAAATTAAATCCAACAATCTCCCACTTGGGCGAACATATATTAAATAAAATACATACACCAAAATGAGCTCAACAAACGCAGTCATACAAGGTATCCAAAAAAATAATCTCGTCCATTAGTTACATTGATAAAGAGCTGAAGAAACATTCGCCATAGATCTCATGACTAAGTTCATCATCAACTACATTACCAATATCCCTAAATGACATAGATTCATTATAGAAGTGTAGCATGAAAACTACATGCAATGTGATCATCATGTCTGTTTCCAACTGGTCACCAACAAAAGTGAGATCAAGCAAAATAATAATAATAATAATAAAGAGTGTAACCATCAACCAAAATGAGTACTCAACAAAATTTCATAATAAAACATATCCAAAACAAAATAGAGCATTCAAAACATAATGTATACATAAAGAGCAAACTCCCACTAAAACTAGACAGTCTCAAACAAAACGATACCCATATGAGCGGTGTGCTCATGGAAAACTTTCGGTATCACTGCCTTTGTAAGCAGATCCGCAATCATAGAGTTTGTTCCAATATGCTCTAAGGATATCTGTCCACTCTGTACCCTCTCCTTCACAGCCAAGAACTTAATCTCAATGTGTTTTGATCGAGAAGAGCTCCTGTTGTTGTTGGAGAATAAAACGGCTGACCTACTGTCACAATACAACTTCAATGGTCTTTCTATTCCACCTACTACACGCAGCCCAGTGACAAGGTTTCTCAGCCAAATAGCTTGATTGGATGCCTCATAAGATGCTACAAATTCAGCTTCCATGGTGGAGGTTGCTACTAGAGTTTGTTTCACACTCTTCCAAGAAATAGCACCACCAGCCAATAGAAAAATGTAGCCAGATGTGGATTTTCTACTGTCTTGGCATCCAGCGAAATCAGAATCAGTATACCCAATGATCTCAAGCTGATCTGATCTCCTATATGTGAGCATATGTCCCTTAGTCCTCTGAAGATATCTCATGACTCTTTTGGCTGCTTTCCAATGATCCATTCCTGGATTGCTGAGATATCTACCTAACATGCCAACTATAAAAGAAATGTCTGGACGAGTACAAACTTGAACATACATAAGACTTCCTACAGCTGACGCATAAGGAACCTTTTGCATTTCCTGAATTTCAAGTTCACTCTTTGGACATTGTTGATTACTAAATTTATCACCTTTTGCAATAGGGGTATCCAATGGTCTAGAATTCTGCATACCAAATCTCTTGAGCACTTTATCAATATAGCTCTTTTGTGATAATCCAAGAATACCTCGAGAACGGTCTCGATGTATCTGAATCCCTAAAACAAAAGAAGCTTCACCTAAATCTTTCATCTCAAAATGCTTTGAAAGAAAAACTTTGGTTTCATGCAGCAAGACTTTACAATTAGTAGCAAGAAGTATGTCATCCACATATAAGACCAAAAAGATAAACCTACTCCCACTGAACTTATGGTACACACAATTTTCAACAGCATTTGCCTCAAAACCAAACGAGACAATTACTTGGTTGAACTTAAAGTACCATTGACGAGAAGCTTGCTTGAGTCCATAAATGGATTTCTTTAATTTGCATACCAGATGTTTTGGATCTCCAATTACAAAATTTTCTGGTTGCACCATATATATTGTTTCATCAATGTCGCCATTGAGAAACGCAGTCTTAACATCCATTTGATGAAGCTCAAGATCAAGATTTGCAACTAAGGCCATGATTGTCCTAAAAGAATCCTTCAAAGAAACTGGAGAGAAGGTTTCTTTATAGTCAATCCCTTCCTTTTGAGTAAAGCCTTTTGCTACAAGACGTGCTTTATATCTTTCCACATTACCTTGAGAATCCCTTTTGGTTTTAAATATCCATTTGCAACCAATGGGTTTCTTTCCTTCAGGTAATTGAACAAGATCCCAAACTTGATTGTCTTGCATAGACTTATACTCTTCGTTCATTGCCTCAATCCACTTATGAGAGTCAGAACTCTGCATGGCATGATAGAAACTAACTGGATCATCATCTATCATGCCTACAGTATCCTCATGTTCCTGAAGAAACACTATATAATCATCTGGAATAGCACTTCTTCTCTCCCTAGTAGATCTCCTCAAAGGCATTTGAACAGGCTCTAATTCTTGAGGTTGTTGAATTTGTTCTTGAGGAAGAATAGCATTGTCTTGAATTGGATCTTGAATAGCGACAGGAGCAACTGGAGTCTGTACGCTATCAGAAACAACAAAAGGAATGAGAACCGAATCATCCTGACTTGGTTCCTCTTCAAAGACAATGTTTCTTTCTTTATTTCTCCCTCCAAAATCAACATCCTCAAAAAATGTTGCAATTCTCGTTTCAAAAAAAGTTCTGGAAGTAGGATTATAAAACTTGTAACCCCTAGATCGCTCAGAATATCCAACAAAGTAGTTGCTGATAGTTTTGGAGTCCAGTTTTGTTTCATTCGGCTTGTAAGGCCTTGCTTCAGCTGGACATCCCCAAACATGAAGATGCTTTAGACTAGGCTTACGTACAGTCCAAAGTTCATAAGGTGTTTTAGCAACTGCTTTAGATGGAATCCTATTGAGAAGATAAGCTGCTGTCTTTAACGCTTCACCCCACAGAGACTCTGGTAAAGTAGAATGACTAATCATACTCCTTACCATATCCATAAGAATCCTATTACGTCTCTCAGATACACCATTCATGCTGGGTGTACCAGGCATTGTATATTGAGGGACAATTCCACATTCCTGTAGGAAAAGCGCAAAAGGTCCTGGACGTTGTTCGCCTGAACCGTCATATTTACCATAATATTCACCACCACGGTCAGATCGAACAGATTTAATCTTCTTTCCTAGTTGATTTTCAACTTCGGCTTTATAAGATTTAAACACGTCCAAAGACTCAGATTTTTCATGAATGAGATATAAGTAACCATAACGAGAATAGTCATCAATGAATGATATAAAATATCTTTGGCCATTTCTAGCTGCAATATGGAATGGACCGCAAATATCTGTATGAATCAGTTCTAAAACATTGGATGACCGAATGGCACCTAGTCTCTTTTGTTTAGTCTGTTTTCCTTTAATACACTCAATACAAGAATCCAAACCTGTGTAATCAAGTGTATCTAAGATACCATCAGAAACAAGACGCTCAATTCTCGATTTGGATACATGACCCAAACGTCTATGCCAAAGTACAGCTGAGTTATCAATATTCAACTTTCTTTTGGTACCTCTTGTAGTAACATGCAGGGATTCATGATAACTAGTATCAATATCTAACATATATAGATTATCATATTCATTCAAGCAACCAGTACCCAAAACTTTTGAATTCATAGATAAAGTAAATACACTGTCTCCAAAAGAACAATGAAAACCAGATTTGTCCAAAAAGGAAACAGAAATCAAATTCCTTCTAAAAGAGGGAATAACAAAAGTATCTATAAGATCCAAAAAATAGCCAGTACTTAAACATAATCTAAAATGTCCAATTGCCTCTACTTCAACCAGATCGCCATTTCCCACATAGACGTATCTTTCACCGTCAGTTGGCTTTCTATAGTTGAGGCAGCCCTGCAATGAAACACTTATATGAGCGGTAGCACCAGAATCCATCCAATAAGTGTTTTTAGGAGCTGAAGTTAAATTAACTTCACAACAGACTAAAACAAGGTACTTACCCTTCTTTGCAAGCCAAATAGCAAATTTAGGACAGTCCTTTCTTAAGTGATCCGTCTTTCCACAAAAGAAGCATTTTGGCACATAAGGCTTCTTTTGTACTGGATCTACAGCAATAGCAGCAGCAGGTTTCTCAATAGCCTTTTCAATAGTCTTTGCAGAAGGCCTCTTTCTTTTCTTGTTCTTGCCCTTCCCAGCTGAAGAAACAAAATGAGCACTCTCTCTTTTGTTAGAATTCATCTTTTCCTCCTCATCAACACAATGAGAAATGAGCTCGTTAAGAGTCCATTTATTCGGCTGACAATTATAGGAAGTCCTAATTTGTCCATACTGAGAAGGAAGAGAATTCATAACCAAATGGACTAAAAGGTCATCTGGTAAAGCCATACCCAGCGCCTTCAGTCTCTCTGCAATCTGAGACATGCTAAGAATATGCTCCCGAACACCACCATTGCCAGCAAACTTCATGGAGGTTAATTTTCCTAAAAGTGTTCCCACTTCGGCTTTGTCATTCTTGACATAAGCCCTCTCCAGCTCAGCAAGATAGTTTTGAGCATTGTTCTTTTCAGCTGAGACAGAGTCTCGAACATGTTCTGGGACTCCTTTCTGCATGATCATTAGACCTAAGCGATTAGAACGCTCCCACTTCTCATACTGAACCCTTTGAACATCAGTGCTCGTATCAGTAAGAGGAGCAGGTTCGTCCATCCTGAATGCAAGATCCAAATCCATACAGCCCAGAAAGATCATAATATCTGATTTCCAAGACTCAAAATTTGATCCCTCAAGTTTAGGGACACAATCAGGATTAAATGACATGTTAGCTGACATCAGAGAAAATAAACAAATAGATAAGTATAAGCTCACAATCCACAAATGAAACAATTCACATAAGTAGAGATTAAAAAAATGGAAATAAGATACAGACACAACATTAATATTCTCATCTTTGGATGTAAAACATTAACTTGTAATTAGTATCTCAATGCAACAATCAAATATTGATAACATAGTCCTGACAAATAATAAATCTTCCTTTGGGCCGATATATAATTGTCATGGAAAATAATCAAACAATTATCACATATTTATTGCCAAACATGTATTCAAAACTCAGCCAGATAGCAACCTTCCTTTGGGCCGATTAACTATCCGCAACGAATTCTAATACACCTGTCTAATATTCTAAAATAAATCAATTCAAGCAATAGAGGTCACTTTGGTGACTTATTGATCAAATCAATTTATTTTAACAAATATCAAACACAATAGGGACTTAATCACTCCAAAATTTAATCTTAAGTCGACAAATTAAATCATTTAATTGTAATTAAAACAAAACAATTGCAATTAAATGAATTGATTGTCTAAATATTTAATAATCTAAAATTATTTAGTCCAAAAAAAAATTATAATCTAGTCTTTAAGTCACTAAATTAGAGACTAAGTTATAAAATTGGACTAAATAAATTTGAATAAATAAAGTTCGGGGTCTAAACGAAAGAAAACAGAAATTTAAGGGCCTAATACGAAAAAACAGAAGATTAGGGGCCTAATCTGAAGTTACAGAAAATTTAGGGACCTAATCTGAAGTTACAGAAACTTAGAGGACTAATCTGAAGTTACAGAAAATTAAGGGACTAATATGAAATTACAAAAAATTAAGGGACTAATATGCAATTTTCCAGGGACCTAATCGTAATTTTCCATCCCTAACCTTGACACAAAAACGAGCAGAGACAAAACAAAGAAAAAGGAACCAGGTCTGCCGCCAACTCTCTCCACCTGCCGTTCCAGCCCCTTTCGGCCGCCAACACCACCAGTTCCAACCGAAGACAAGCTCCAGTAGCCATTAGACGGTGAATGGCAGCCAAGGGAGTAAAAAAAAAACGGTGTTGAAATCACAAATCTCTAAACTGCAATTTCAAAACTAATTCGCCGGCAACAATGGAGGTTCTCAGGTGGGTTTTGAGGTGTTAAACCAACAGCAACCATGAAAAACACAATCTTTGTTCAATAATTCCCTAAAATCATCAATGGCGTTATACTCAAGCCAAGATTTCGATCAAAATCCACAAACCTATACTGTTTTTTTTTTTTTTATTAAACAAAACCCTCTATCCGTAAACAGTAGGGAAAAAAAAACATTACGAAAATCAATCTAAAATCTAGCAATTATGCACAAGGCTCTGATACCACTTGTTAATAATTAATCTCAAATAATTCCACAGTAACCTAGATCGTGCAAACCACTAGATTCAACAAAATAGATTGAATAAGAAAAGGTTGCGTACCTGACATCGTTGTTTGTCGATCTTGATGTGTAGAATTAGGTTTGCAGCCTTCCAGAGAATTGAAGAATCGATTTAGCGGAAGCAATACGAAAGGAACGTAAAACTGAATCGTATTCAACTCCTCTGGAGACCACGACCTTTATATACCTGTTGGGTTAGTACAATTCCTATTTCGGTCCTTTAACGAAATAGGAATTATATAATGGTCTCTACACTTAATATCTATAATTAGTTGATACCTCAATAGTCAATTATTCACAATCAAGACCACATTTGAAATTGACTTTACAATTAGACTGCTGTACATATTTAATTTTACATATTAAGCCCACAATAGAAAATTAAATCCAACAGAAAGTGCTTAAAAGTCATTAAATCCTCTCATCTTTATAAAAATCCAATTCTAGAATAACTAAAATATGTAAATGATACCAAGAAGGTGTTGGTTGAGGATGGTAAGTGACCTCAACCCTCATAAGGGTGAAAACACAAGTTTAATTTTCGGGAAACGCATTTTATTGAGAAGACAAAAAAATTTTACAGTTCGACAGGATTACACATCCTGCTTATACGATATATATATATATATATATATGCAAATGGATACATGAATTACTAAAATAATGCATGTCATATAACAATTAACAAATGACAAATGATGAACAATAATTATGAAATACATCACGTAAGTATAAGATTTCACACACACACACACATATATATATATATATATATAGACAGACACACGGAACACACTAGGATAATCACTCAATTTGATCCTCAACTTTTTATTATTGCCATTTGGATCGAAAATAAACTTTTAGATTACCAATCAATTTAGGATAAAAATTTGCTGGATTAAGACTCAATCTACCTCTGAACTTTGACATAATATACGATTTGTCTCTTGAACTTACACCAAAAGAACAAAAATGTCTAAATTCAGAGGGCAAATTTAGCCTTATTTTAAATTTATTTGCGATAATTTAAAATAAAGTATCATTTTCACATATTTAAAATAATAAAAGATAATTTAAAAGAAAAAAAAAGAAATATAAAAACATTAGAAAACTAAAAAACAAGTTATCTTTATCACTAACTCCGCTGATGTTTTCTTTTCTTCAGTTTCTATACATTCTCATCATCCAAACACCAGTCAAAATCTATACACCTATTTGAAAGCGATACTTTCTTACTATCGATAACATAACAAAAAGATATCGATCTTGGAATCATACACAGGCTGGACCATAGCTTTCATTGGCAAAATAAAGTTCAAGTTGGCTAGACCAAACCAGTCCCAGCCAGGAACATGTCTTTCAACTAATTTGACTTTTACAAAAATTACTAAATTAGATATTAAAAAAAAAATTTTAAGTACCATATTGTACATTTATCTAATATGCTATAATTCTATAGAATGTTGCAAAAATTTCAATTTTAGTATTCGAATGGTGTTCTTGATAGGGGATGTTTGGGTATTCTGAGAGCTTCCCCTTTCCTTATTTTATGTTGCACGGTTGTGTCGTCTAACCTTCTAATAATAATAATCATGATGTTGATAATGATGCTTCCATCCTGTAATTTCTGTCCTATCTTCTTTTTCCATTCCTTCCAAATTGTTGATTTCCTTTCCTTTATTACAAGTGAATAATATGAAATATTACTATTTTACCTTGTGTAATATTTTTTTTTTCTCAAAAAATATATTAATCAAACTACTATATTATCATTAATGAAATCTTGATCGACATTTAATCTTCCACTTATATATTAGCTAATTTCATTAGTAATTAATAAATAGTTATATTAATTTTAATTGATTTCAATAACATTAAGGAATAATTGAATTTTAATGGAATACTAATACAAGGATATACTAAGGAAAAATAAAGCAAAAAATAAGCAATCCATTGAAGAATTAACAAATGAAACTTACAATTTTTTGGGTCCTCAAAGAATAACTCTTCTCAAAATCTCTAAAGATGCCGAATTGGAACCCATTCAAACAAAATATTATTGTGGTTCCAGAATTAAAAATGAAAAATAAAAAAAAAAGAAAATGGAAATACAAAATTGAACTAAGTGTTGGTCTTAGTTTTTATTTGATTGAGAAAAATGCAACAACAAAATTGATTCTTTATTTAGAGAGAAGAGTCAATATGAGGAAGAGAATCATAAGCTTTTTTCATTTTCTTCCTCAGCAATTGTATCCAGCATTTTAGTGAGTGGGCGACGCTTCGTGATGGAGAGATACAGTGGCGGAGCCACTTCTGTTATGAATCTAACAACTCTTAAATTGGCCATCGCGAAGATTGCTAGTAAAAAAGGAGGAGGAGAGTTAAGAGTTGCTGCCTTTTTAGTTCTAACTCCAATTTATAATCAACGGATTGGCTCTACAATTTCTTATGGTCGGTTTAGATTATGGTCCCAACAGTACAGTTTGTACGTCATCAACAATATTGATGATGTCTTTTCTCAGTTCCCTTTTTAATAACTTTTCAAAATCTATTTGACAATCAATGTCTTCTTTTTCTGTCTCTTTACGTATAAAATCGACCTAATATTTTTTTTCTCAATAAATATTTTTGTTTTAATGTTATTAGAAATTTAATTTAAGAAGTTTTTAATATTCATAAATTAATATTTATTAAAAAAAATTAGTTCCAACAAATTTATATATATAAAATAACAACTTTTATGGAAGAGTATTTTTATATAACCTTCTTTTCCACTACTTTTAAACCAAACAACATAATATTATTAAATCTTTATTTTACTTAACTTTTCTTCTAAACATAAAAAATTCTATTACTTTTATCTTATTTTAATAAATCTTCTCTTTCTCATCCAAACAAAGCCTTAGAATTAGGTTTTTTTTTTTTCGAAAATAATAAAAAGATATATATTATGAAAGAAAATTGAAATTTCGTGAAATTCGAAATTGGATTTGATGTTAGAATGACAATGTAGTATGGATAATCAATTTAGAAATTATGGTGGATAGCGTATTGATAGGATGGAGAATGAAGCCAAGCTGGTTTCAAGAAAAAGAATATAACTCTTTTTCTATGAATTTTGTAGTTAGGGGTGGGCATATAACCAAATAACCAAATATCAAAAATATCATCAATTTAGATTACTTTGATCTTATGATTGAAAATCGAACTGAATTAAAATAACCAAACAACAAAAGAATTTAATCGCAATTAAGACTTTGAAAAATTTTTTAATTTTTAAATAATTAAATAAAAATGATTTTGTTGAAATTTCTGTTTAAATTGAATTGAATAATGTCGATTCAGTTATTTTTTCAGTTTGAGGCCGAAATTTGCTCACCTCACTTATAGCCTAATTGTTGGCATATGACTTATTGAAAAGGATCGTGAATTTTATTTCCTCGAATAAAATCCATGTTTTGAATTAGAAAGACTAAAAGAGATGAAACAAATTGCAAATGTTCAAGATTTGAAATGAAATATTACAGAGATAGTGGCTGTGATTCAATTAAAATCAATTGAAATTTTCATGGTTGCTTCTTTTAAATCAAATGAGAACTCACAATTTTTTTTTTTTTTTTTTTTTGAGAGGGAAAAATGAATATATAGATCAATGAGAAAGGTCAAACAACACCAAAGGAAGGATAGAATGACGGACCTCCTCCATCCAAATCCTATCAGCAACAAAAGAAAAAGCAATCAGCTACTGCATTAAGGTCACGTTTCACATGCACAAAAGAACAAGATAAACAATGACCTAGAAGCAAGTCAAGGTTCATAAGCCATGTCCCAAGTTCATTATCAGGAAAGACTCGACGCTGCAGGTGCTGAATAAGGACCATGCAATCTGATTCGAGCACCGGTTGAGTCAGGCCCACCTCCAACGCTTTCTCAACACCAAACAAAGCTGCAGCAACTTCAGCATGACCGGCGGGATGGTAATAGAACTGTGACGACAGCCAGCTGCCATGACTTCACCCAGCTCATTCCTAATCACTAACCCAAACCCACAGCCCTCACCATTCCTTAATGCTGCATCTACATTAATTTTTAAAAAACCAGCAGGGGGCGGGCTCCAACGTAGTCAGGCCTGATCTGCAGCGGCAGCTCCTGGCACAAAAATGGACAGTTGGTTATTCTGAAAATCATGCAGCATGGACTGACTTAAATGAAAAATCTGCAGAACTGTATTCAAATCTGCAGAACTCACATTTAGTTTCCAATACTTGCCTTTAATAATTTATAATAAAATATTTCAAAAGTTGTAATTCCATATACTTTTGTTATGATAAAAACAAAAAAATCTTTTGTAATCTACTTTTTTTTTAAAAAAAAAAAAAATATATATATATATATATATATATATATATAATTCATTGATAATAATATCAAATTTTATTAATCGTAGTTAATAGGGTTCATTGATGTTTTAACAAATAAAAAAATTATTTATATTCTTTGAATAATAAAAGTATAAAACTAAAATTAAAAAATGTGATATTAGATCTTTTTGCTTAAAGATGATTTTGATAAAAAATATACATTTTTATGGTAACAACTAGTTTATTGATTTAAACGACAAAAATAACTTTTTGAATCTTTTTGTCATGACCTCTGTTACCTTGAGCCAGATCGACACTAGGACCTGAATAGGCTTAAAGCCACTGAAACCAGTAGTAAGCCAAAGAAAAAAATATCCAGAATAAATTTTCTGTTCAACGAAAATGGTCTTAGGCCAATATTATCAACAGTCAAATATCATAAGTCTTAACACTCGTTTGACCCGTATCATCATATTCAATAGTAAATTAATTTCCAAAGTTTTTTAGGCCCATATTAATATTTATATAATAGGAACTTTTATAAGTAATACATCAATAATTTTCTAAATTAATTATACAGAACTATCGTAATTGCGGAACAATCTAAGAATTTAAATTTTCAAAATATTTATTGGGGTATCTTCTAGACATCTGACGATAGAGGATGACGAGATATTAGAAGACCTGTAACCTGGAAAAATAAATATTAATTCAAGGGTGAGTGCCTAAACTCACTGAATAGAGTTTAGAGAACCCTCTCACCCCACACAGTCGCACAAGTGCATATATAAATCATCTTAGTCCTCCGACTAGTTATATGATCACGCAGTCAATCACTCAGATGACATAACAACAGCAATCACAAATATTAGCACTTCACAAAATTACGTCAAGTGGAAATTGGTCAATGACGTCACGAAAACCTTCGACGAGTCGTCCTCACACATGGCCCGCCCTATCATCACGTGTGCGTTAGGGAGCCGATCCCCTTACACACTTCATTCCAATTTCACACAAGCAAGGCATACATGTAACGCATCACAACTAATCAAGCAATATCCAAACAAGTAATGCAACACAAATAACAATTCCTCAAATATTGTATTATACCTAGATGACATTTCTGTATTATGTACGTATGAATAATATTTATCCGTGTATGTTTGCATGCATATGCAATGCGCAATAAAAGTTATCTAACACTACTCACCATTCTGTATGCTAAAAGCATAGCTAATCTCATTCCCAATCCTTTATCAGCTTTCATCGTGCAAATCCTTGTGACTAATGCATCTAGAAAAGAAACTCTAATAAGAAATCCTAACATAAGATTTTTATAATCATTTATTTAAATCAACTAGTTTATATCGAGTTATACTTCTCTAGTTCATTCATTTATTCTAAGTCAATAACATTACTTCACATCCTTAGCCCAATTTCGGATTAAAAATAATAATACAATTAATCTAATTATCTAAAGATACGTAGCTGAAAATCCGGCAACATCTCCCTTATAATTAGAACAATTTACCTGTTTCCAATTCAAGGAAATTTAGCACACAATCACAGCTCATCTATAAGGTAAATCAATCAATTAAGCCTTTCCTTCTTCCATTATCAACACAACCCAGAACCTATCATTTCACATCATCAATTTGATTATATAACTCACCGTTCAATCCAATTACACAGTTTAAATAGCATCCCGATCATTCACAAGTCTATTGTTAATCATTAACTAGGATTACTATCAAATCACACATATCTTATATCAAATCGCAGTTTAATTATTATTCAATAATAATATTTAAACTTTAGAAACATTATTTGTGCAATTCATAATGGTAACTATAGATATCAAATCTGAGTATAATTTCATGACCTTTTATATCAACCATTAACTCAATTAACTAAATTGGTATTTACTTAAGCTCATTCAAAATCAATCCACTTAACTAAACTAAATTGATCTAATTAAATTAATAAACTTTAATCAAATTTTACAAAAGAAGTTAGTGTGAGGCCTAGAACTCACAAATTTGAAATTGGATCGCGGATTTGAGATCAGCTTCTAGGGTAGACGATTCTGCCTCTAAGTCCCTGCCGGAGTCTAACCGGATCTCCATCGCGGGCTGCCGTTCACGGTAGACGGAAAATCGTGTCTCACGGGAACTTCACGAGGCTTCCACTGCTCTGCTTGGAATTTGATGGTGAGTTCGATTTCGACATCAATTCAGCGAGCCGATGAGCCATTTGGCCGGAATCAGGCCGACAGTAGCTAACCTCACCGCCGTTCACGGTGGTCTCCTCATTTCCTGATAAACCCATGAATCGACTGAGGGAAATGCTCGCCCAGTCGCAAGGAGTCGATTCGAGCTAACCTTGTCACCCCAGCTCCTCGAGAACGGCGAGAATCGCCGGAAAATTGTGCTGCGACAGTAACAGCCCCTTTAGATTGCGATTTCTCTCCAACGGCGCAATAACAGCACTATTTGAGGCCATATTCTTGATTCTTGCATCGAATAGGTGCATTTAGAGCGTTCATTTGTCGAAAATGGTGGCAGGTGGCCGGAGACCGAAAGAAAGGGAGAGGGAGAGCTGTCGGCGTCGAGAGAGGGGAAGGAGTTGAGATTTTTTTTCTCTCTCTTCCTGTGATTGGGCAATAAGGCTTGGTTTGGTCCAAATTGATGATTTGGTTCAACTCTGGGTTGGTCTAGTTCAGTTGAACTTTCAATTGGTTTATAAATGATTTAATCCGATTTTCTTATAGTTCAACCTTACTCAATTATTCCTTAACCAATGAAATTAAAAATATTGACGGAAAAATATCTCATTGGCTAAAATCTAGATTATTTGGCATTTTGATTTAATTTTAATTTAAAAGGTTTTGAAAATAATATATCGGGTCATTTCACTTTTGTACTTGAATCGTTTTCAAATAATTTATAGCATATGACGAATATGGATGCCACTATACATCGATAACATAAATGAAGAAATAAGCCACACTGAAATCAAAATATAAATTCTCCAAATAAATAAAATCAAATGTCTGCTCCGTTTGTTTCTATAAAATAGCTTACTGAAAAATATTTTATAAAAAATATTTTTTAAATGAATTATTTTCCATTGTTTGGTTATAATATTGAAAATTAGTTAAAAATATTAAAGTCTTTATCTTATAGACTATAAAAAATATTAATAATAATAGAAATTTTATAATTTAAAAATTATATTATTAACTATGAGAAGAATGCAAAAAAATATATATACAAATTATAAAAGTCTCCGGTAGCCAGTGGTAGTGATCGGTGGTAAATGGTGACTGGTGACAGTGACTACGATGATTAATAAATTAAAAAAATATAGATTTATAAGATTTATCAATGTCTGGAAAATATTTTACCCTCTTGAAAATAATGAGAAGTTATTTTCTTTAAAAAATGATTTAATTTTTCTTTAACTAAGAAAATATTTTTTCCGAACGCCCCAAACAACAAAAAATTATAAAAAATATTTTTCTATAAATTATTTTACGGAAACAAACGGAGTCGTCGTTACTTTTATTTGGTGATAAACCCTCGCAAAGAAATCAATAAATATAACATTAATACCTGATAATCTTTTAAAAGTGTGGTTTTCATCTTTTATTTATGTATAATTTATTGCATTTTGCAATTGATTTAATTTTTTTAAAAATAATATTATATTAAATATTTTAGGATGAGGGCAAAATATGGCATATTCCTATAATCAAGATTATTTTTTAGAATTATAAATTTAGTAATTTTTAAGTTATACTATAGTTTTTTTTCTATTATTTTACTTTTAATTTTTTTTATTTTTATATCACCATGAATTTGTATTATTGCAATTAAAATCAACCACAAAAATCTAATTTTTTTTAAATCCAATAAAATTCTTTTTATCTTTTAAATTTGAATTTTTAATTGACTTGGATGGCATAAATGCCCTCAGTGCGCGGAAAAAATCCGTTGCTTGCAACTATAACCAGGACCATCAATCTTTGGCTGCAGCTCCTTGCTTCACCGACACGATATTAGGCAGCGGGCACTACCATCCTGCTAAGGACGGCGTCCTCTTGTCATTATCCGTCAAAATTTTTGCCTCTTTTTCGGATTTGATTGTCGTACGCTCTCACTATAAAACACAACATTTGTAGTAACCCAAACTAAAAGACAAAATTTGTCACAACCCAAACCAAGTATGAGAGAATAGACACGACAATAGTCTAAAAACAAAAATTAAATTTTTATAACCAAGATAAAACTTTATGTAATAGCTGATATAATGCCTAAATACATTAATTCACTCCTATGCTAGCATATTTTATATGGAAAATTCTATGTCACCTTTAAATACTTAATTTATAAAATTATACATATTAAATATTTTAATTTTATAAAATTTTTCTATTAAATATTTAAATTTACAAAATTAGATCAATCAATTATTTATTAGATTACTAAAAAATGTACAAATTATTATTTAAAAAAATCATAGTCTTCATCTCTTATAAAAATCAAAAATACCAAAAAACTATTATCACTTGTATGGAGAGATGCAATGTTACTAAAATCATATCTTCAGAAATATAATAGATCAAATATTAAATTTCAAGGTGCTGCAAGATTTTCGATATAAAGTACATGAGTAAATTTTATATATTTAGTTGAAAAAAAATCGAATGAAATTAACATATTCTTACATGCCAATATTTTTTTTTAATCCATTGAAGGCTTGCATGAGCTAAAATAACACCGTGTGCTCCACTGTGGTCTAGAAAACTCAAACTCAAGATTTTTCACTCCCGACATAAGTGAAAAAACCGACTAGGTCACCACCTGATTGATGCAAATATATATTTTTTAAAGGCCTTAAATGCCAATATTTAAATGTGCCCTTTAAAATTAACATTTTTTTTTTCACTTTACAGTATATGATTTCTTTTTTTCTCTCATTTTCATAAAAAGAATCTAATCAAGATTTTTTCTGTTTTTTTTCTTTAAAAAAATTTATTTTCTTATTTTTTAAAAGTTTTTACTCTCTTATTTCCTAACGATAATCTATCTCTTATTAAAGTGCGTTTCTCATTTTCAATTTGCAGAAAAGTTGGACTGGTAGTTCTTATTTTGATTGTAAAAGACAGATTATTTGTTTCAACATATTTAATTATTTACATTTTCAATTAAAATATTATATATTCTGTTATTTTATTATTGTTTGTGATTTTTTTCGAGTCTTTTTAATTTATCAACTATTATTTGTGTTATTAATTTGATACAATTATTTATAAAAATACCATTAATATTGCAGGTGAAATTATAATCAATAATCAATAAAATAATTTAAATTAACTATAAATATGGAAATAATATAAGCTATAAGACATAGAAAAAATTGGAGTATGTTTGATATCTTATGAACATTAATGATATCTTTGCCAATCTTGATTTGCAATCCCTCCAGTGATGTGCCTACTACGGTTGAAGAGCATTGCTTATACTAACAACTCTAAAGAATCAAAGCAAGGCCTTGTTTAGAATATTCAAATAGTTAAAGCTCTCAAACCCATTAAAAATTCTGAGCCAAGAAATTCCTCAGTGCTTAGTGCAACTAGTAGAGGACATCAATCTGCACTAGACACTGAGATACGGCCAATTGGAGTCCCACCCTCCACTGTAAATTATAAGGGGAAAAAACCCTTAAAAATCATTGAACACTTATTTACAGCACAATAACATCCCTAATTTCCAGTTTTGGTCGGAATCCAGCCAATTTTATTTATGTGGACATTGGCAATTTTACTATTTTTTAATGTTAAGTGTCAAGAAAATCCCTTTTGACAGCATCAAGAAAGACATCTTCTGATAAATCAAGCTGTACTCGCATTTCAACAAAAGGATGTAACCGCTCAAACGCATTGAAGAAGACCCAAAACCGATGTCCGGTCAGGCATGCTAGGAATTGCTCCCTTCACTTGAACACAAAGAGAAGCTGCTGCAGCTGTATAATGTTTAAGAGCATCACAAGAACATTAATTTCTTTTTCCTCCAAAAAAGAATAAATGATGTTTAATTTGCCCTCTGAATTTGTTGGAGATATACAATATACCCAAAATTGAGTTTCTGGATTGACTTTAACATGAATTTTCAATCAGAAGACTGATCTAGCCCTTTTGTTTTTTTTTTGCTGGTCAATATACGTGAAAGACAGACAATAAGAAAAACCAATGACCTGGTTTTTGCTCAGACACGTTATGTATTTTCACTCAGTGACCTGGTCCACGCATTTATTCTTGTAAAAAAAAAAAAAAAAAGAAAAAAAAAAACCAAATTAGTCTTCTGATTGAAAATTTCTGTTAAAATTGATACAAAATCTCAATTTCAGGTAAATCATACGTCATGATCAAGATCAGGGGCAAATCGAACATTGTTCCAAAAAAGAACCACTATTTGGCACATCAGAGAATTAAAAGAAAATTAAGAAAATAATGTAAAGCATTTGTTCTTTTCCTTCAAAAAAGAAAAGGTTAGCATTTATATAAATATCAACCCATGCAAACTGTGAAAGCCACCAGCCATACCAGCAAATCTCATGCATTCCTCTTTTGTCTTGCCCTCCACCAGAGCCACAGCAAAAGCAGCAGTAAAAGTATCTCCAGCACCTGTAGTGTCAAGTACTCTTGCAGCAGATATAATAGGTTGTCTAATTGGTTTTTGCCCTTCTTCAAAAAAAGCTGAACCTTTGGCCCCAAGTTTCACTAGTACTTTCCTAGCTCCCTGAATTTAGACAGTAATCACTTATGTAATGCATATTAAGAACTGCAAGTTCCTACCCCTCCCTCCCTACTAATGAAAGACAAAAGGAGGAGAAAGAGTATGTAGGAAAAGAGAGAAAAGAGAACAGAAAAGGACCAACGACCACTTTTAAGGGTCATGTTTACTACAAATTGACATAGACCCGCAAAATGCAACCCCAAAACTGAAAACTTCAACATCAATATTTGCATTGTTGGTAGGTAACCTGCAATTGCTAAACAATTCTTTTAATGACAATGAAGCCTACAATAATAACATTTAATGAAAACTATGCTCTTTTTTACCCTTCTTATCCTGGCTTGAGAGAACTCAACCCAAGTTTTGAAACTTCTAAGCTCATTTATCTTCTTCAGTGACAATTAAGTATGGACCTGAAAGCTCTTTCCACCTTGCTTTTAAGGGATAGTTATATTTATTAGAATCATCTATTACAATAATGAATAAACTGCATTACAAGAAATAGGTTTTCTTTTGGCTGGTACTTTCACAAGGAACGTCTGCAGTGAAAAGTTGAGCCTAGGCAGAAAAGGCAAGGAATTACCAACGAGGTTGTTGTATCCCAAGCAAAATGACTCCAAAATCGAAATTAGCAATCTAAATATAGTTCAATTTCCTCTTAGTTTCAATTTGGTTTATTAGATTATAACAATCATTTAATTTCAATGAAATCAAACTGAATTAGACTGAACGCACAATAATCAATAAGAATAGGAAGCTCTATAATTCTATCCCTGCGTGTGAGCCTGTGCACACACACGAAAGAGAGAGGGAGAGATAAATTCCATATACACTGCCCTAAACAGTGGAAAAACAAAGAAATTACTATTTTAATCCAAACTTGCATGTGATGCAGAATAGAAATACTAGAAAATATAAATTCAATGATTCAACCTTAGGGTGTTAGTTTTATTTCCAATGCATGTTACCTAATTCGCTCAAACACCCAGGGTACCCTGAACTGGGACATGCATCCCAAATCTACATTTAGTGACCTGGGTCGAAATGATCTGAATCTTCAAATATTAGCAATCTTGTTTTTGTTTGAAGAATAAAGGAGATGAAGTTTTTGTATGGAAAACGTCCATGAAGTAGAAATAGCAATACATAAATCGAAGAAGTGTCAAACAGTTGATTCTGCTAAAGATATCTTTTTTTCCCTATTTCTTATTGACGAGTGCAGAAGGTGCCTCTCTCTCTCTCTGCTTCCCTCCTTTTTAACACCTAACAACCATTTTAAATTTGGGCCTCCTTTAATATAATACCTATAAGCCTTCTCTAATATAATACTTTGGACCTTGTTCTAACTGTTTGCTCTTATATTGTTTTATTCGTTTGGTCAAAAAGTCCATTCTAATTAAGCAAATAATTATACATCCATAAATTAGTTTAGAAAATATTATAATATGGGTTAATGTTTAAGCAATAAAATGCTTAATGATCTCAAAAGAATGTAATTCACATACCTCATTCCAAACTAGCATCCGCATTTATACCTACCATAAAAACAAATCTAGTAGTGTATGTGTATTTTCTCCTCATAAATGTATATATATGCATTCAATGGTTAATTACATTATATTGCAGACAATTAATTTCAAAAAAAGCCCAAGTAAGGACAACTTCATTAAGTTTAATCAAAATAATAGAGGCCAGCCTTACAGCTAGATGGACCTGGTTGCATAACACTTTCCCATGCTCATACATAGCTTGCTTATTCAGTCTTTGTTTGTCTAAGGTCGTTCGATTCTCTGCAAGGGATCCAATCGCCTAAAGATATGGATTGTCTCGTATTAACTGAGTGGCAACTCCATTCTCCTGGTGGGCTCAAGCCCACACTGTACTCCTCTAGCTTCTTGTTTTGGGAACAGTAAAGAATCATGCACCTAGGTTTACCCCATAAAAGCGCGTATATCAGTGTTTGTTATGGTTCTGTTCAATGAATTATTATAGTAACTTCAGCTTGTGATATCACAAAGTACCTGGCCTTCACATAGTTCCACACAATACATCTTAACAAAGGACCCAAGCTTCAATTCACAACTTTAGATTGTCCATTTGAGGTCCAAGCTTCCTCAAAAAGTATCCCACAAATTTGATATTGTCGTTGGAAACAACATTAGTTGGAGGACCATGTAGCCTGACCACTTCTCTAAAAAATAAATCAGCAATACACAGCATCTGAAGTCTTGAAACATGGAACCAAATGCACCTTAAGAATAGATTGACCACGGCAAAACAGAATCCTACCCCTAGCAATCCTTGGAAGTCCTAGTACAAAATCCATCCTCTTCCTTGTTTGTTGTAGCCATCGCTCTTCCGACCACCAATGACTCCCCTCGAATCAAATGAACATCAATTTCTTCACCCTCATTATTATAATCACTATAATCAGATCCTATAGTGTTAGAGAATCAAGGAACTGATCTTCCTCAACCTGACAATCAGATTAGCCAACAACACAACCCAAACAACCAAACAGATAATACAACTCAGGAGTAGAAGGAGAGAGGAGAATGTTTGATTATATGGTTTCAGAAAATTAATGGAGGAATAGAATACACAAAGTACCCAAAAGAACTAGGAAACAATGGACTGGAAACCCAATCCCTTGGCTAGGCCCGAGCAGAAGATAATCTGCTATAATGAATTTCAAAATATTCCAAGATACCTCACCCTCAACACCCCTTCCTTTTTTTATAGGCAAAAGCATATCATATCTGTAACAAACGTATCAAATCTATAACAAACTCATCATTACATATCTCATTCTGTTATGACTGTTGGTGATATGGCAATATATCAATTCTGGTCCCCTTTTACTTTCCTTCTCCTAGAATATACTAGATATGGTTTCTGATTTGCTGCTCTATTATATTGCCTCCTCTATTGCATCTCCAAACCTTGTTAGATTTTTGAAGGTTCCTTGTGGGTGACATAACAGTAATGTTGATGTAGAGCCAGAAAGAACAAAGGAGGCTTGTCAAAGCAAGATAATGGGGATTTGGTTCTTTTTGTTGCAGTATTTGCCTATAAAAATTTTGTAAATTGTTCCACAGGTAAACCTTTTCAGTTGCTTGGGTGAACAATATCTGTCATTGAAAGGCGTCTTGTTCCAGTTCAAATAAGTCATTATAAAAGTGAGATTTATGGTGATATATCCACGGATGTTGCTCACATTTTTTATCCCACCATCGTAAAAGTATACGGCGAGCTAACCATGGGATTTCCACCTTAGAATCTTCCCATTTTAATTGCTTCTTTATCACAATTTGATAATCCCATTTAATTATCCATGGAATTTTATAAGCAACTGTAAAAGTAAGTCTTGGATTTGTAAGAGTTCGATTCAGCTCGCAAAACTGTTCATAAATGGTTCGAATCTTATGAGGCATTACAATAGGGAAAAGTCCCCAATTGTAAAACCATTCTTGGAACCAAAGAGGAAAGTCCCATTCTTCTTTAGCCAAATTAAAGGCTATGAACCAGCTAAACTTTCTTTGGCGGTTATCATAACAAAGAGCACCACTCCATGCGTCCATATAATCAAAATAGTTAAAATACCTGGGACGACATTGGTGCAATTCTTTAGTTTGAAAAAGGTCTGTTCCCCAGTCTTCTTGAGAGAATACGCGTTTAATTATGAATTTATTGTACGCCCATTCTCCTTCTCCTCTTACTAGAGGGGAGAAGATGACAGAACCAGTGGCTTCTAGAATTGCCTGATAAAAGAGATAATCTTTAGGCAAATAGGGATGAGAAAAATGATTTTTCGTATAAAATTTTGCAACTTCATGAGGCACCATTTTACTATGTTCTTGAGTAATTGGCATTAGAAAAATATGATTGAGGGTGACTAATGGCAAACCATCTTCATGTGGTCTTAGAACGCTAGCTTCATAAGCATCAGATCTTGGTTTGTCTGGATCTTGAGACAAAGAAGAGGAAGCTTCAATTCTTCTTTTGGAGCTCATTGTTTTGTAATGTTCCTGTAAGAAATTCACGTGTTAGAAAATCTGGGAGAGAATTTTTTTCCCCTTTGATAAATACAATCTCAAAATCAAATACTGATAAAATTGCTTGCCATCGAGCAAAGATTTGTTTTGAGGCAATATTTTTAACATCTTTAAGTAAAATTTCTTTTACAGTCTTACAATCTACTCTAATTAAAAATTTTTGATTAAGTAGATCAGATTCAAATTTCTGAATACAAAGAACTATAGATAATATTTCCTTTTTTACAGTGGAATAATTAACTCGTGGTCCTGTCCATACACCACTAGTAAAACGGACCAGGGTTTCTTTCTTATTTATTCTTTGTTTCAGAATTCCTCCATAGCCTTTATCGGATGCATCCGTTTCCACAATTTTAAAGGCTTCTGGATGAGGAATGGCTAAGCACGGTAAAGTCTTGACACGTGCTTTTATGCGTTTGACAGCTAAAGCATGTTCATGACTCCATGTAGGTGGATTCTTCTTTAAACGTTCGAATAGTGGCTTTGCATCTTGAGCTAGATCTTTATAGAATTCCGCTACATAGTTTAGGCTGCCTAAAAATCGCTGTAGTTGAGTTTTATCAGTAATAATATCAGGAAATTTATTTGCAAATTCGATTGCTCTATCTATAGGGATGATAGTGTTATTTTCTATATTGTGTCCGAGAAATCTAATCTTTGTTTGAAACAGTTTCATTTTCTTAGCAGACACTACTAACCCATTATTTTTAACTACTTCCATAAATGTTTTTAGATGTTTTATATGTTGACCTATTGACCGAGAAAAGATCAATACATCATCAATATATACTATTGAGAAAGTAGTATAAGGATTAAAGATATCATTCATGATCTTCTGAAATTCAGAGGGGGCATTTTTAAACCCAAATGGCATGACATTCCATTCATAATGTCCGAATGGAACTGTAAAGGCAGTTTTGTATCTATCTTCTTCAGCTATTTGTATCTGCCAATAGCCAGATTTCATATCAAATTTCGAAAAAATATTTGCTTCATAGAGGCGATTTAATAGATCTCTTTTGTTAGGCAGAGGGTATTGAATCCATCTTAAAGCCTTGTTTAAGGGCTTATAATTGATAACTAATCTCGGAACTCCTCTTTCTAATTCTGCATTATTTTCCACGTAAAAAGCAGCACAGCTCCAGGGGCTATGACTTTTACGGATTAAACCTTTGGCCTCTAGATCAACAATTTCTTTTTTGCATATTTCAAGATGTCTAGGCCCCATAGCTATGGGCCGAGCTTTTGTTGGTATCATTTTTTCATTGAAATCAGGTTCATAGGGTAACGTGACCTCATGACGTTTTCTGGCCCAAAAAGCTGTTGGGCTTTCAGAACATATTGTAGATTCTATTTCTTGTTGTATTGTTTTTAGTTGTAACTGTACTTTGTCATTTAGTAACTGTTCTTGAATTCCTTTAATAGTAACTTCTTTCTTTAAGGAATTAATAAAACTTTTCTTTAGACTTAATCGTCTGTTTAATGATATCGATATTCTTTATACGTGGTTGTGATATAAAATGGAAGGTAATTTCTTTTCCTTCTAACTCGGTTGTAATTCCTTCATCCGATATATTCTTAATCGGATACAACATATGTAAAAATGGATTGCCTAAAATCACTGGATGTGATAATCCTTTGACAAGAATGAATGGGATTTTAAAACAAATACCATTATTACATACCGCTGTATTCTTTAGCTTGTATTGCACTTTCAGTTTACTACCATCGGCAGTATTTAACTCCTCTACATTTTTAGTAAAGTATCTTGAAGGAACTAGCCCTTCATTGATACAATTTAAATCTGCACCGGAGTCAATTAAAGTAATAGTATGAAAAATGTATTCTTTATGCACTACTATTGTTACTTTGGTGTGCCACTTTTGAGTGATAACTTTATCGACCAGATTCACAAAATGTAAATTATTAATTTCTAACTGATCCTTTTCTTCTTCTTGAGGATCATACTCTTCATTGTTGAGTAGTTCGAACATAATTACTCACTCTTTTAATTGTATCATTTCTTGTTTTAAAAGATTGACTTCTGCTTTTAAGTCTTTAAGCGTAGGTTCCCGTTGTGCTTTTGTATTTTTTATACGTTCACAGATGTCTTGAATATCATAGTGACTAGGTTTTTCATCAAGTTTCTTTTGCAATGATTCTTTAGAGCTACTAGGGTTTTCATTATTCATTGCAAGATAAGTTTCTAGTTGAGCTCTTTTTTCCTCTGGGTTTGCTATTTTTTCTATTAGATCTAAGATAAGATTATCCTTTTTCGTTAGGACACATAATCCATTCATAGTACATAGTAAAAAGCGTATCTTGCAATGAATAATGAAAACCCTGGAGTTGTGCTGCTTTTTACGTAGAAAATAATGCAGAATTAGAAAGAGGAGTTCCGAGATTAGTTATCAATTATAAGCCCTTAAACAAGGCTTTAAGATGGATTCAATACCCTCTGCCTAACAAAAGAGATTTATTAAATCGCCTCTATGATGCAAATATTTTTTCGAAATTTGATATGAAATCTGGCTATTGGCAGATATAAATAGCTGAAGAAGATAGATACAAAACTGTCTTTACAGTTCCATTCGGACATTATGAATGGAATGTCATGTCATTTGGATTTAAAAATGCCCCCTCTGAATTTCAGAAGATCATGAATGGCATCTTCAATCCTTATACTACTTTCTCAATAGTATATATTGATGATGTATTGATCTTTTCTCGGTCAATAGGTCAACATATAAAACATCTAAAAACATTTATGAAAGTAGTTAAAAATAATGGGTTAGTAGTGTCTGCTAAGAAAATGAAACTGTTTCAAACAAAGATTAGATTTCTCGGACACAATATAGAAAATAACACTATCATCCCTATAGATAGAGCAATCGAATTTGCAAATAAATTTCCTGATATTATTACTGATAAAACTCAGCTACAGCGATTTTTAGGCAGCCTAAACTATGTAGCGGAATTCTATAAAGATCTAGCTCAAGATGCAAAGCCACTATTCGAACGTTTAAAGAAGAATCCACCTACATGGAGTCATGAACATGCTTTAGCTGTCAAACGCATAAAAGCATGTGTCAAGACTTTACCGTGCTTAGCCATTCCTCATCCAGAAGCCTTTAAAATTGTGGAAACGGATGCATCCGATAAAGGCTATGGAGGAATTCTGAAACAAAGAATAAATAAGAAAGAAACCCTGGTCCGTTTTACTAGTGGTGTATGGACAGGACCACGAATTAATTATTCCACTGTGAAAAAGGAAATATTATCTATAGTTCTTTGTGTTCAGAAATTTGAATCTGATCTACTTAATCAAAAATTTTTTATTAGAGTAGATTGCAAGACTGCAAAAGAAATTTTACTTAAAGATGTTAAAAATATTGCCTCAAAAACAAATCTTTGCTCGATGGCAAGCAATTTTATCAGTTTGATTTTGAGATTGAATTTATCAAAGGGGAAAATAATTCTCTCCCAGATTTTCTAACACGTGAATTTCTTACAGGAACATTACAAAACAATGAGCTCCAAAAGAAGAATTGAAGCTTCCTCTTCTTTGTCTCAAGATCCAGACAAACCAAGATCTGATGCTTATGAAGCTAGCGTTCTAAGACCACATGAAAATGGTTTGCCATTAATCACCCTCAATCATATTTTTCTAATGCCAATTACTCAAGAACACATAGTAAAATGGCGCCTCATGAAGTTACAAAATTTTATACGAAAAATCATTTTTCTCATCCCTATTTGCCTAAAGATTATCTCTTTTATCAGGCAATTCTAGAAGTCAATGGTTCTGTCATCTTCTCCCCTCTAGTAAGAGGAGAAGGAGAATGGGCGTACAATAAATTCATAATTAAACGCGTATTCTCTCAAGAAGACTGGGGAACGGACCTTTTTCAAACTAAAGAATTGCACCAATGTCGTCCCAGGTATTTTAACTATTTTTATTATATGGACGCATGGAGTGGTGCTCTTTGTTATGATAACCGCTAAAGAAAGTTTAGCTGGTTCATAGCCTTTAATTTGGCTAAAGAAGAATGGGACTTTCCTCTTTGGTTCCAAGAATGGTTTTACAATTGGGGACTTTTCCCTATTGTAATGCCTCATAAGATTCGAACCATTTATGAACAGTTTTGCGAGCTGAATCGAACTTTTACAAATCCAAGACTTACTTTTACAGTTGCTTATAAAATTCCATGGACAATTAAATGGGATTATCAAATTGTGATAAAGAAGCAATTAAAATGGGAAGATTCTAAGGTGGAAATCCCATGGTTAGCTCGCAGTATACTTTTACGATGGTGGGATAAATGCAATTTCTTTAATCCACCATCCGTATATGCGGCTAAAGGACTTTTGGATTTTGCTAAAAAACACAGTCCTATGAAAAATCAATCTTCTGAAGTAACCTCACCATTAAATTTATCTCAATTATTAAAAGACATTTTTCACAATGTTCCTAAAGAAGAAATAAAGAAACAATTATTTCAAGCTTTGGATGTTGATTTACCCACCAGCAAGGGTAAAGAAAAAGTAGAATCCTCCAAATCAAGGCACGAGAGCTTGCAAGAGGATGATGATTCTTCTGATAGTGATAAAATTATGAATGACATGTTTGTCAACAGTCAAGACCCTTATGATATCTAATCCTAGCCAACTGGCAATATTCGTATCTTATCTACTTTCCTAAAGATAAAAGCAAACCTTATCTTCTAGTGCTAAAGAAAAGATAGAGCACGTTTTCTTGTCTCTGTGCTGACGCACGCCATGACGTCAGCAGGTCGCTTTTTTAGTGTATATAATGGCATGTGTCTTTCATTTCGAGCATCGCAAAATTTGTAATAGCTTTTAGTTTTCTCAAACTGGAGAGTCTAGAGTTTGTCTACGAAGCCATTAGTAAGCTTCAAGATCAAGTGTGTGAAATCGACGAGCAGTTAGGACAGCTCTGTCTTGCCTGTAATAATCTGCAATTTTCTGTAAGTTTGTTTTAAATATATCTTTATGTCTTTTATTATTTCTGCTATTAATAATTTATGTTTAATTGATTTTACGAATAGAAATCAAATTCATTTCTTCAAATAGAAACTCATAGAAACTGGTCATGATATATTTGAAGAACATATAGAAACCCATAATCAGTATTGTAACTGTGCTGAAACTGAAAGAACCCTAGCTCTGTTTAATGTTCTTATACGCTTTTTAGACAATCTATGGCCGTCCACCTCCAAGACTGCTTTCCTACTTGCCTGGTAGTTCTTCCGTGGAAGCTATGGATGCTGTCTTGCGCACACGAGATGAAATACTGAACTTATTTCGTCATAATCTGCAGCAGGCTCAACAAAAAATGAAGCACTCTTATGATCAATCTCATCGCTCCTTGGAATTTCAGGTAGGAGATATGGTGCTGTTGCGTTTGAAGCCTTATCGGCAAACTTCAGTTGCCAAACGGCGAAATCAAAAACTATCCTCAAGGTTCTATGGTCCCTTTAAGGTTCTGGAATGCATTGGGTCTATGGCCTATAAACTTGCTCTTCCTGCCGGTTCAAAACTCCATCCTGTGTTTCATGTCTCCAAACTTAAGCCATATCATGCGGGTCAGTCTCCTCCAACCACTTTTCTGCCATCCATTCCCCTCGAGGATCCTGTTTATCCCTTGGTTGTGTTAGATCATCGTATCAAAGGGGGTATTCCGGAAGCTTTAATCCATTGGAGTCATTCATCACCAGCCGATGCTTCTTGGGAGAAACTTCATGACATCTCTGATAAGTTTCCAGCATTTCAGCTTGCGGACAAGCTTCCTTTGGGGGCGGGAAGTAATGTTACCAAACCGCTGCAAGTCTACACCCGTTATTCTCATGGATCCAGGTCCAAACAACCACAAATTGAGTTTTTGAATTAGTCAATTATTTCAGTTATTTGTTCTTAGTTGTTGGTTTGAATATTTCCTGTGTTGTAG
This sequence comes from Jatropha curcas, assembly GCF_041381405.1. NCBI lineage: Eukaryota > Viridiplantae > Streptophyta > Magnoliopsida > Malpighiales > Euphorbiaceae > Jatropha > Jatropha curcas. The sequence goes on along the minus strand of NC_143157.1, from coordinate 8,916,770 downwards.
GAGGGTGTTCCTCCACTTTCCATTTCATGTTGTTTGTTGAGGAGGGTGTTCCTCCATGTTGAAGTAGTGCTCCTTTGATGTAGGAAGCTGTTACACTTCCTTTCTGTATTTAAACAATAAAAACATCAATGAAGGGTATGCTTCCAAAAATCAATCCAAGTTTTGAGCACTTCAAGTCTCAAGAGGTTTACAGGTTCCCTCCTTAGAGCCTGACTTCCCTAAACACCATAGGTTGCCACAAGAAAAACCCTAACCCAAACACCCAAACACCTACCACACCTCTAACCCATCGCCCCATAACCAGATCCATAGCCCGGGACCCTAATATACACCTTAGATATGATTCAATGCATCTGTTGAGCCTCTCTATGACACTCTAGGCGAATCCCACATCGGCTAAGCACAAGGTGGAAGTAATATACATAAGGAAGGGTAAGCCTTAAACTAGTAAGACGTGTTTCGGGGTATGAGGTGGCTCTAGCCCAGGAACAAATCCGTGCAGGCTAATTCCAAAGCAGACAATATCTTGCTAGGCCTGAGATGCTATAGACTTGGTATCAGAGCCAAGCCTTGTCCCTCTGGTTGATGGTGGGGCAAATCTCAGTGAGGACGCTGAATCCCTATGGGGGCATGGATATGACACCCTAAGCGAATTGCATATCGGCTAAGCATAAGGTGAAAATAGTGTACATAAGGGCAAGTCTCAGACTAGCAAGACGCGTTTTGGCTAATAAGGTGGTTCTAGCTCAGGAACAAATCCGTGCGAGCTAGGCCCAAAGCACAATATCTTGGTAGGTCTGGGATGTTGCACTCTCAGTTTGGCCATCAGTTTGGGGGTGGTATGCAGAGCTGAACTGTAGCTATGATCCTAGTAGTTTCATGAGCTCTTTCCACAAGCTACTAGTAAATATATTGTCTCAGGCATGCCATGGAGCTTAAATACATGATCTAAGAATACATGAGCAACTTTTGAAGCATTGAATGGGTGAGCAAGAGGAATGAAATGGGCAGGTTTAGTGAACCTGTCAATGACAACTAGGATAATGTCAAAGCCTTGTGATTTGGGTAGTTTTTCTATGAAATCCAGGCTTGGGAGGGGGTTAGGAGAGGTTGAAGGAGGCCATGATATGCAGTGGACTCAGTCTTGCATCTTTTACATGTGTTACACTACAGGACCCATTGAATGACAGATTTCTGCATGCTTGGCAAGTAGAAGGATTGTTGTAGTCTAGCCAATGTGCCCCCTTATCCTAGAATGGCCTCCAATAGGGGATTCATGGCATAGGGATATCAATCCCAATCTGAGGTCTGTAGTGGCTCCAATGTATATCTTCCCCCTTACACCTCACTAGTCCCCTTGAAAAGGAAAAATTAGGCACTTCTTGAGGGTTTATGTTTAGGGCAGCCATAGTAGGGGCCAATACAGTATCACCCTCATAGGAATTTATAACTTCCTATAGCCACCTTGGGGTAATTGAGGAGACTGTCAGGCTATAGTAAGAAGTGCTCCCTTCAAATCTCCTTGAGAGAGCATCAGCTACTCTGTTTTCAGTTCCTTTCTTGTATTGGATTATATAATACAATCCCAACAATTTAGAAATTCCCTTCTCCTGGATGTGGTTGTGCAGCCTCTACACTAATAGGTGTTTGATGCTTTCCTAATTAGTTCTAATTATGAACGGCAGCAACTCCAAGTAGTGTCTCCATTAGAGTTACAGCCAAGATTATAACCATTAACTCTCTTTCATAAGCCAAGAGCTATTGTGCTCTCACACTTAAAGGCTTTGATATATATAGGCTAGAGGATTGTTGTGTTGAAGTAAAACTGCCGCCAGTCTGAAATTACTAGCACCACAATCAATATGAAAGGTTGGGTGAAGTCTGGTAGAGCCAAAACAGGTGCTTGTGTCATTAGATGCTTGAGCTGGTCAAAGGCAGCCTGTGCAATAGGTTCCAGCTGAATTGATCTTTCTTGAGAAGGTCAGTAAGTGGTTTGTAGATAACCCCATACCCTGCTATAAACTCCCTATAGTATCCAATAAGAACAAGAAACCCTCTAAGGTCTTTCAGATTTTTTGGGACAGGCCAATTAGCTATAGCTTCCACCTTACTAGGGCTAGTAGACACCCCTTGAGTAGAGATAATGTGACCCAAGTAGCTAACTTGGGATTGCCCAACCTCACATTTAGATTGTTTAGCTAACAGCTTATTTTGAGGAGAGTACTTGAAAGACAAGTTCTAGATGCTGCACATGGGCTTCAAGAGTAGAATTATAGAATAGAACATCATCAAGGAAAACTAACACAAACTTTCTGAGGTAGGGCTGAAATAAGGAATTCATTAGGGCTTGGAACGTGGTTGGTGCATTAGTTAGCCCAAAGGGCATGATAAGGAATTCATAATGCCCTGAATGAGTTCTAAATGCAGTTTTGGGGATGTCCTCTACCTTCATTTTGATTTGATGGTAGCTTGCCCTTAAGTCAATTTTGGAGAATATGGTTGACCCATGTATTCATCTAATAGCATGCTTGTTAAGTTCCTTATAATCCACACAAAATCTCCAAGTCTCATCTTTCGTTTTAACTAACTAATAACATAGGAGAAGCAAAGGGGTTGGTGCCTGGTTGGATGAGGGAACTGTTAAGCATTTCAAATACAAGTTTCTCAATTTCATTTTTTTGGTGGTGAGAGTATCTATAGGGTCTGATGTTGACTGGTTCAGTGTTTGGTTTGAGGGGAATTGAGTGGTCATGAGTTCTAAATGGGGCAAAAAGATAGGTGTTTGGAAGAGATGTGCATATTTATAAAGTAGGGAAGTGATCATAGGTGATGGTTGGGTTTGGTTGGGGTTGAGTGCTGTTCAATGGATGGGTTTAAGGTCATGACAAATAGTCTAGTTGTGACCCCTTTCCAATCAGATTGCATTATTTTCCCTAAGGCCTTTGAGGTTATCATTCTTATAGAGACTTGCTCACTCAACCCTCTCAACTCAAGCTTCTTTCCCTCTTTCTGTATAGTCAGCATAGTTTCCCTAAAGTCAAAGGTCACAAGCGAGTGACATTTCATCCAATCAACTTCCAATATCATATCATAATCTCCTAGTTCTAAAACCCTTAGGTCAAACTCAAACTTATGCCCTTGCATGTTCCACTTACAGCCATTACATTTCTCACAAACAACCAATTTTCTCCCATCAACTACTGTCACAATCACAGGTTTTACCTTGGACACAGGTAGTTTAGACTCTTTGGCTACCTTAGAATGTAGAAAGCTATGTGTGTTATCAAGATCATAATTGGCTTAGCATGTAATTGACCCTTCATTTTCAGTGTATCATCACTAAGCTCCCTATCTACAGCATTAAGGGATAGGGTTATACTCACTAATGTCTCCACTATAGTTTCATTTTCAAGATCCTCCACTTCATGCTATTCCTCCTCTTCCAACTCCTCTTCTTGAGACTGTATTGCCATTAATTTCTTAGATGCACATTGGTGAACTTGGAAATATTTGTCACCACACTTATAGCACGTGAAATGCGGTCTTTTCTGAAAGGGAATGGGTTGTTTTATTTGTGTGTTGGGTAGAAATGGGTTGGCCATTTTGGGAACTGTGCTGGTCTTGGATGTGTTAGGCGGAGTGTTTATGGGTATATTAGGTGGTCTACTATGATTATAGGTTGAAGGGTTCCAAGGTTTAGAAGTGGAGTTAGGTTTGGTAGCTGCTAAATTAACTCTTGCAATAGTAGTGTATAGGTCTGAGGGTTTCAACATTTTGACAGTTAATCTTATTTCATCCTTAAGCTCCCCAATGAAGTAGGAGATATAATATGATTCAGGGAGAAGAGGGTAAACCTTTTCCATTCTCAGTTTACGAGACTCAAATCTGTCTTGATAGTCATTGACAGTGTCAGTTTGCCTTAGGTTTTGTATTTCCTCCACAACATCTTCTTCCTTTTGTTCCCTGAATCTTTGGCAAATAGCCTCAGCAAAATCTTCCCATATTAGAGCATCTCTTCCCTTACTCCAATTAAGGAACAAGACCTCAGCTATACCCTCCAAAAACAAACTTGCTAGCTCTACCCTCCTTTAATTGGATACCTCAAAGCAAATCCACATGTTGAATCATAGAACTTTTGAAAAGTCAGAGAGGGGGAGTTACTTAGCTATGATAGGAAACAAGGTTCTTTGTAACATCCCAGATTCTAAACCAGACACATTCCTTGAGGTAGAACATTTGCTATGGGAGTTCTCCAACGTAATGCCTAATGAGTTAGCACCCATGAGAGATATTCAACATGTTATTGACTCGGTTCCTGCATAATCCTCCTCATGATAGGATGAACCCTATGGAATGAGATGAATTAAATAGCCAAGTTAAAGAACTATTGATACCTAAAAAATATGGTTATTCCTACACTCTTGACACCTAAGAAATACGGTTCTTGGAGAATGTATATAGATAATAGAGCCATAAACAAGATCACTATTATATATAAATTCCCAATTCCTAGACTTAAGGATATGTTGGATTTGTTTGCAAGATCTTGTTTGTTATCAAAAATTGACTTGCATAGCGGGCTAGCTAACGATCGCGATTTTGTTGATTTTATTATTCATAATGACTATTTGTTTAGGCCTACTAAGTTGTGCATTCCTCGTACTTCACTGAGGGAAATTATAGTGTGGGAATTGCATGCAAGTGGATTAGCGGAACATTTTGTCAAGGATAAGACCATTGCTCTAGTCAAGGACATGTTTTATTGACCTTCATTGAAGAGAAATGTTGCTAGGATTGTCTCAGAGTCACACTTGTCAATTCTTGATGTAGAACCACAAAGAACAAACGCAAATAGCGAACAAATCCTTAAAGAAGAGAGAAACTAATTTTCCATCGTATTATTCTCAAATAATTCTCATATCAAAGTTCGATTATAATGTAAATAACTTGGCCTGTTTATAGTGTTTGTATAACCCTAGGAATAATATTAGGATTAGAAATCATAATCTAATTAGGAATACACAATCACAAATCCCTACAATTTTTACTTATTGTATTTATATTTTTCCTTAAAATAAGTACTCCTAAAATCTCCAAGAATAGTATTTGCTTCATGTGTCTTCATTCACAACAAGTAAAACATCGAGTTTGTGAGGTTTTGAAACCAAGACTAGAGTTGCTCTAGACTCCATACAGCACAATATTCTTCACCTTTTGCTTGCACCTCCACCAATTGCTTCACTCGTTGGGGCAGCTCCTCAGCTAATTTATTGGGCTATTTACTCACCTCAAAACTATGGAATAATGCTAGAATCACCCTGCATCTGCATTGCTCCATAACGCAACATTCATTTTTCAACCATTAAAGCATACTGAAGAGCATCTCCAATATTAAAAAAACAAACCAACAAGATAACAAGAGGTTAATTGTTCATCTATTTCTAACCAACTTGAATAGAAAGGTCAGTGAACTCCTCTATTGATATAGAAATATGCTTCAACAAGTGAAATTTCTCATACAACTCCATGGCATAATCAACTAGTAAAAAATTCTTCCGCAGCTTCCTCTTCATGTGTTTCCAAAAGCTTAAAATTTTTCCTTGCCTTATTGTGCATGTTACTCTTCAATTATCTTCCACCGCCGAATCACCGTGTCTTTCAATTTAAGATCGACCAACAACACTTTCCTGTTTTTCTCCATTGGTTAGTTTCCAAGCTAGCTTCCCAATTCAAACAATCTTTAACATGCATTTTCCATAAAAATCATAAACTTCTACCTTGACTCCACCATTTAAATCAAAAGCATAAAGTAGCTGCCCTCCAATCCCCTCTTACTGCATGATTTATTATGAAAATCCTCTACTTCATCAAAATCATTCTCAAGGCCACCTTCTAGCAATTCTAAGGGGTCACGGTTGCCTTCCAAATTCTCCATTTGGATTTACATTGGTTCATGTCGCTATAAGGCTTGCACAACTCGCAACAAATCTTCAATCATACAATGCATCTCTACCGATTCTTCTAGTTGGCCTGATCCCTTCTATGACATCTACCACGTCCGACTATAGCTTACAAATGCTAAAGCAACAGCAGATTTTCTTGGCTCCCATACCAACTGATGCAGTTTGGGGATAAAGGACAGAAAAACAGCAGTGAAAATTTAGGCTAAAGCAACCTAGATTGATGCAGGAACCATAGATAGATATCTCATAGGTTTTAAGAAAACCAAAACATTTTATTAATAATGGAAAGCTACCAGCAAAATAGTCTTCAAAGGCTATTTGAACTAGGGTTAGAGCATTTATTAAATCCCAGCCCCAGATCATAATTAAATCCCTTAAATCTATCCAATTTAAAAAGTCACATGCTAGGCACACACTAAGTAAAGCAAACAAATAGTAATAAATAAGTGATTTAAGAAGGATATGAATATTTGGACATATATGAAACTGATTGATCTTTCTGGTCCTTCACATGGAAGATATCTGATGAATGAGTGACAAAGGAAATGGGGATTACAGCTTAATCATGTACTACAACAACATTATTTTCATGTATTTGACCTAACTGTTATATGCAATTAGCATTTATACAATTGCAAGGATACATGTATAAACATATGTAGAACAACTGGATTTGCATACATTTTATGTAGAATATGAAAACCATATACTGTAACCACCTGATGGAGCCATTGAATTTTCATTGGAGAAAAAACATGCTAGGTGCAGCACAAAAGTGATCAGGGATGAGCATACTAACCATTTCATGACACTTTGTAACAGCATGACCAATCTGTTCAAAGTTTTCAGTGGGCATGCCAGTGATACGAGCAAGTTCACTTTCATTTGGGCTCAGGATGTCAACAACCTTCAACAGTTCTAAGGGTATGGGTGTATCCATTCCCCCAACATCCAAAATGACAGGAACACCTACATTCTTTGCTGCCTAAAGACATGGCAACATCAGAATATGAAAGAAGTTATTACAAGAAAATACAAGGTGACACCAAAGGAAGAACGAATCATAACATTGCCAGTGCCACATTGATGATAAAGGAAATAACTATCAAAGTCCGTCCAGAGGAAATGATAAAGGATCCTTAAACCACAAATTTCTAAGAGATTCCTAATGCTCATAAAAAATTTAATAATAATATATAAGAGAAAAGACAATGATTTTTTGTTAGATAAGAAGCATGTAGAGATCTCACAACATCATTCGATTATCCGCAGATAATGGCATTAGAGATTTATCAAAATACATTCTAATACTAAAATGTTATTATCAAATAAAATATACATATAAGGGTTGAAGAATTTTGGATGTCTGTTGCTGATATGATAATTGACTGGACTCTACAAAATAGAAATGATGGTTGAGTAGCTATAACTTATGCAATCAGAAATTAAAAAATTACCCTTGCTTCAAAATCAGTTATTTAGCAATTAAGCTTAAGCAAGTACAATACCCACTTTGTCGTTGGCTTGCCAGGGCCTAGCTCCACAAAGTCCCACCATAGCACCATTGTCATACTAATTTTGTTCAGTAGAAAAATGAAAGAGAGGGAAGAATATGCCAAGTAACGCAGCACAACCATATTGTGCTGTCATGAAACCATTCAGCTACCTTATTCCAAATACACAAAATTTGTTATAGAATCACTCCTCTTAATTTCTTTGAGCATTTGTACTGTGCACACTGCCAAAAAGGCAATCACTAAATAGAACTAACTAATTTTCCCAATTCAAAGCTGTTTCCTAGAAGCAAGGAAAATCTTTGTCCAATTTCCAATTAATTTGGAGTCTCTAGCTTTGATCCACCCATCAGAAAGCTTGATTTCCATGCATCAGTGATAATGCTATATCTTTTCCGCATATTGAGACATCAAACAAAATGGAACAATTTTAATCAGACAAATTCTGGCACATTCTACTGATAGTTTGAAGGAAACTGAACATCGATATACAAAACTAAGTCCTTTTAAGCTTTGCAATCAACTATGATATACATAGAATAAGTGATAAAAGATCACAAAAAAATTTTACAAAAGAAACAAGAACGGGCGTATTTTGTCAACCTCAGTTTTGACATGGTGGGGTAACAGAGTAGGGGCTCATGTAAAAAGACTAAAAGATAAAATGAATTGGGTGCATTATATCTCTCTAGAGTGCTTGAGCTTCTAACAGTTCCACTGCTTCTGTTGTTACTCATTCAAACTCATATTTTCAACCACTATCTAAATTTACATTATTATTCATCTTCAACATGCTACTATCTCTTTGAAAATTAGTCATTTTGACACCCAACAATAGTAGATATGCATTATCTGCTCTCTCACTCACCTCTCTCTCTAGAAGAATAAGGTCATCAAGACAACAATGCGTGCTCAAAGAGATAACTATTCCTCAAAGTATATATAGTTTATCACATTCTTAAACGGAGATTACTAAGACATCGCACCAAAACAAAAATCCCCAAACACCCAACTTACCCAAATACACTGAGATCTAGACAGCTTCAAAGACCAGAATTTAAAAATACACAACATAAGCATTATTCCTCTTTAAGATGCAAAACACGACCAAGATTTGACAAACCAAGAGTAAATCAAACAAAAGTAAAAGTATCCAGACTAAAATGGTAACAAAATTCAAAGATCTAATTTTAACGCCCGCCTGACCTTTGCAACTTGGATATTGACAGAATCAGGGATCTCCCTTTGTAGCAAAATGATACCAGCATTCCTCACAACCCCCAAATGCTGATCACTTAGCTCCTCAGGCCAACCACTGTTGTTGGCTCCACCAACAATAATAATAGAGTTCTGCCCATCAGACTGAAGCATCACCACAGCATGCCCGGTAGGCACATCACCAACATGCCTTACATAATCAAGGTGGACGCCACCATTCCTCAAAGCATCAATGATCAATTTCCCATTAGCATCATCACCCACCTGCCCCACAAAGTAGGTTGGGTAAGAGAGTTTGCCACCACAGGCTGCCTGATTGGCTCCCTTGCCACCTGCAAGTGTCTGCCCATTCTTGGCTGAGATGGTCTCTCCTTCTCTGGGTAGTCTGTCAATTTCAACATATATGTCTGCGTTGGCTGACCCTACTACAACGAGCGGTGGGGTGTTGGGTTCCGGAGAAGTAACTGGAGTAAGAGGGGTTTTGGATGATTTAATGGAAAATGAACGAAATAGTTGTGTTTTGGTTGATGGGTTTTGGTTTTGGTGGTTGATGAATTGAATTTGTATTGCGTTAATTGAGGGTTTTTTATAAAGGTGGAAATAGCCGTTAGATGGTGAAAACGCCATTGTTTTCATATTTCTTCTCACTGAATACGTTCCGGTCTCACTCCCAGCTTCCAATCCAAAGTTGATTTCTTCGTAACGTCGTCAAGCAAATAGCAGTTCGATCTGGGGTCAGCTACCGTGAGTCAGCGGATAGAAACGCCACCTCCTAAACCGTGGATTTAATAATTTTTTTGTTATTGGCCGTTTCTAATTCAAGGCCAACTAAATAAAAATTTAGTTTTGAATTTTATAACTTTAATTTAATTCCGTGACATTTCGAATTTTGAGAATAATGTATTGAACATTTAAATTTATAAATTTTTATAACATTGTATTTTTTTTTTAATGCTAATAGCAATAGTTTTGCGAACTTTTGACTTTTACATGTAAAATATAAAGTGTAATTATCATAGCTTTTACAATAGTAGTGTTAACATTTCTCAACGATTTAATAGACATTTAATTAGTCTGGTTTTACAAATTGAAGTACCCAATAATTCTATAAATTAAAGTGTTCAATAAATAAAATTTTATAAGTTGAAATATTTAATAGATTAAAGTACAAATTAAAGGTATCATAAAATTAAAGTAATAAAGTTCAGGGGTGAATTAATGTATTCAGCCTTAATTAAAAGCTAAAATTGTGAAAAATAAAAGTAATCATCAACTCTATAATAATAATAATAATAATAATAATAATAATAATATTCAAAACACATATAGATTTGATGAAATAATAGGACTTCCTATAATAATCTTAGTTTAATTTGCAATTTCTAAAATATCATTTTTTAATTATATTTTAATTATAAATTAAATTAATAATATAAATAATATTTAACAAACTGTTCTTTCTCAAGTAATTAGTTTGTCATTTGTGGAATGATTTTCAAATAACATTAATAGATATATTTAAGAAGATAATATTAGAGCGTTTATATTTATTTTAATAATTAAAAAAATATTTTGAGTTTAATCAATCTATATATATATATATATATATATATATAATCTTGAAGAAAAAAAATATATATAAGAATCTCACTTGGCACTTTCCTCATCAAGCATTCCTATTTCTATTTTTTTAAGAATTTTTGAATTTCTACCTTATTTTTTGACATTTATGATTGGATGATTCTTTTAAATATTTTTATAATAATAATAATAATAAATCTAAATTTATTGAATTTTTGAATTTTTTTCCATATCTAAATCTATATAACTATATACATATATCTACAAATACCTCCCAGTTTCAATGTTTTTTCACAATGATTTTTTTCATATTGTTTTTTTTTTATTTCTTTGAATTATTTTACTTTTAATTTTTTGAGTTTTGATTGTGCTCTATAAATTTTTATTATTTCATTTTAATATATATTATTATTGTTGTTTTTTCAGATTTTGAATTGCAAAAGGATGATAGTAACAATTTCAATTGATATATATCACGCTTCTTCTTCTTTAATTAAGTAGAATAAGTTGTATGATCTAAAGTATGTTTAGTAGGTTTTTTTTCTTTGTCTGTAGTTTTTATGCTTGTAAATGAAATGTTAGTATTTATTTATTTATTTATTTATTATTATTATTATTATTATTATTATTTTGTCATTTTTTTATCTATTTTGCTTACTAGGTAGGAGATTGTTATTATTTACATAAATGATTAAAAAAAATATTAAATTCAATAAAATACATTTAAAATAACAAAGAGAGCTTATAAGATAACATCTAATAAATTAAAAAAATACATCCAATAAATTAAAAAATATATCTGATAAATTAAAAAATACTTTGAATAAATTAAAAATAAATTTAGATACCATTTATCTTTAAAATGATATTCTTATCCTTTAAATTTTATTTTTATTATTTAAGTATTATAAAATTATATCTAATGATCATATTTTAAAATCAATATTCATTTACAATCATAATCTTAAAACGACCTGAAAATTTTATTTAAAAAAATTTCATTTAAAAACTTAAATAGTAAATTTAATCAATGGGAAAAAAGAGCATTGTTATTTTTTTTAATAAATAAATCTATACCTTGTAAAATTATTTGATAAGTTTAATACAAATATCATTGTATATAGTTAAACTGAACCTAAAAGAGTTAATTAAACCAATTGAAAAGCCCACAAACCGAAAGGAAACCCAAGCAAAGACCCTGAATCGAACGAAACCAGCCTTGAACCAAACCAAATTATTTCCTAACGCCTAAACCAGAACCCTTTAGAAGCCTCTCTATCACTTTGAACGCCAACTTCATCCCCTCCCTCCCCTTTGTTTTTCATTTTCGCTATCGCCGGACAACAGCCGTCCACCACCACCTCACCGCAGGTCCGGCCTCTCTTTCTCTTTTCGTTGATGGCGAACGCAGCAACCGCAGGAGACTCGATCGGGAAATCGCGTCGCAACTCACTCCTCGATCTTCCGGCGACTGCAGCTCTCTTCGGTCGACTCCAGCTTCGTCTCGTCAACGGCGAAGCTCCTATACCTCGCTCTCTTCCCTTTCCGGCTGGCGCAGCAAGCTAGCAGATCTGCGATCGTGGCTTGCGATCGGTACTATCGCGTTACTGCTTTCTTTTATTTTTCCGGTGAGATCAAACGCAAGCCGGTGAGACTGAGCCTTCTCTCATTGCCAGCAGCCTTTGATACTCCATTGTTGTCTCCTCCAGTCAAGCTGTCGCCGGCAGCAGTGGGTTTTGGCTTTGAAGTTCACTTCCGGTCACTTTAATTAATTGAAAAATCGGAGTCCTTCAGTGGGTTTTTCAGCTGGGTAAGTCGAATTTCACCCTTCTTTAATACATTTAGTGAATTCTTTGAACAAGTGTATAGAATTTGATGCATAAATCAAGTTGGGTAGAGTTTAAATCCCTAAATTAGCTACTGTTTAAGTGCAAATAATTAGAAGCTTTGATTTTACGTTTTAAATTGATTTAAACTGAATTCCCATATAGAAATGGTTAGGTTATTTCTTTCATTATAAATTTTTATGAAGAGTCGAGCATTCGGCAGATTGATTTTTTTTTTATCATTTTAATTGAACTATAAACTGAAGTCGTACCTATATGAATCAATTATTTAGTTGACAGCAGATTTTGGTGAAGGAAATTAGAAGCTTTGGATGACAGCAACCATTTTAGCTTTTCCCTTGAATTATTGCTTTGATATGAATTATATGATGTTGTAAGTTTAAGTTTTGATGGGAAATGAGTTAATTTGTTTATTGTATATAAGTTTAAGTCAAGTAGAAGCTATTTCTCTTGGTGAGTAGCAGCTATGTCAGGTAATGGGTGCCCTTTTTAGATATACTAACATAGAAATAGATATGTTTTCAACATTTTTTTTTTTTATGTTGGTTACTATTGGTTATTGCTTGATAGCCTTATTAAATGAATGGTTTGATCGTAGACCTTGCCATAATTAGAAATTATATTTCTATGTTAAGACAAAGAAAATTTATGAAGCCTTAGTTGGTATATGTTTAAGAGTGAATTAAGTTACTTAGTAGATATATATTTTAACAAATGCATAAATATATGTGGTTTATACCTTAAGCAAGGATGATGAAGTAAAGGCTTGACGAGGAGTTCTATAACGATTAGAGGCTAATTAACTATCAAATGAGAGTAGTTCAATTTAACTTATCGATACAAGTTTTGTTTATAAATTGTACATTTATTTGATAATTAGTTAGAGGACAATTAATAATATTATTGGAACATGCTTGGAGGTTATTATAATTTGTAAATTAATTAGTGAATGTTGACATGGTTGTACTGAAAGGAGGATGGGACTTAAATTGTTTGATTGCCTGATGGATAGGCTGTGAGAACTTGATTAATAAATATTAGATATTTGATATTGTCTAAATAGGTAGAAAGTCCTTTTTTTAGGGGAAGTTCTGCCGAAATCTTGAATATTCATACTTAATTAATATGTTGTTATATTTATTTAGAATGATTTCTTATTCTTATTAGGAGGAGTTCTTTATTTAATTCTGTTCTCTCCTTTCAGTTCTACTTCGTATAGATTATTTAAGATCGTCTTCTGTTTTTGCAAAACAGAACTACAATTAGAGTCTTCCTTGTCTTATTGCCACGAGTTGTAACAAGTAGTATAATATCATTCGCATCGTGCATACATACATTATTATATAATGTTACGATTCCTTACTCGGCTAATTATTACTCATTTATTTATTTATTTATTTTGTTTATAGCATAAATATTCATTATTTTATACTTGACTTATATATGTGTATGTTTGAACATTTTCATAACTATGTTTGTTTATTGAATGTGCTTGCATTTAAATGCAATGCTTGATTAGATGTGTTGTGATGATGACATGCCTTGTTTGCGTGGAATTGGAATGAAGTCTTCACCATTGGGTTTGTGAGGGCAGTCTACGATACCGTTGGCCATGTATGGAGAGATCGGCTCCCCCGTGTGCATCTGATGATATGATTGATATGGATAAAATACAGGGTGGCCTCTTATTGGTAATGGAAAAGTAAAGAGAGGATGGAAAAAAAGAGAGGGTTGGTCAACTGAGGATTAGACCGGTCGACCATGTATGGGGCATCGGCTCACTGGTGCACGCGTTTGAGAGGATGAGCCATGTGTGAGGATGGCTCATCGGGGGTTTCGGTGATACCACAAACCAATTTCCACTTGTTTGATTATGTGGAGGTGTACTTATCTGTGGGTACTGAGTTGTGCCATATGCTTGACTGATTGTGTGTTCATTTTAGTATTTTAGGAAGCATTGCGCTGTGAATGCTTGTGTTATGCCATAATTAATATTCATTATAAAACTCACATTTCTTTGGTTTAACTTTTCCAAGAAGTATATTTTTCTTTGTACCGGCTAAAGCTCTGTTTCCTTCACCGCAGAGCTAGAAAAGTAATTCTCTGATTCCAGCATAAGGAGTTATTTATTTCTGTTGTCATTGAACTCTACGGATGCAAGATTATTAAATCACTTGTTATATATATGGATATTTGTATTTGAATTGGGGCCTTTAAAACGGTTTGGATTATTATCATTAAATTGGACTGTCTAGTTGAATATATATCTATTGGGTTTGTCGATTGATAAACAATGTTTCAGGCTTACTACGGATCTCGGTGGCCTTAAGCCTACTTGGGCCCTAGTGCCGGTCCGACCTATGAAAATGGGTTGTGACATATTTATATCTAGATTTCAATTTTAAATTTTGAACTTTTTTTGTTTTTTATTGGATCATGTAAGATTTTTTTTTTTTAAAGTCTAAATTTATCTAATTTATATTTAAATTTTGAATATTTGAATTTTATTTTATGTCCATTTATTTATAATGTTATCTGTTATTATATCTATATATCTTCTTCATTATCATACTTGAAGATGATCAATAAAAGAAACTTCCGTTGAAATAATTTTATTCATCATCACTACCATACTTGAAAATGATCAATTTAATTTTTTAGTAATAATTATATGGTATGAATATAATTTATTATTTAATATTCACTTTATGATTTTAATTTAAAAAAAATAATAAATAAATTTGGTTTTTCTTTTATTTGCAATTGCAAAAAGATTTGAATAAAAAAAAAGTTATTGCCAAAATTATAATAATTTTCTAAAATTGAAAAATAAACATAATTCATGTTATTTTTTAAAAAAATAGCCTAATAAAAATCACAAAAATTTAATTTTATCAATACAATCCTGCCTAATGCATGGGCCTTGTTACGACCCGCTTGGCATTAGGGTCAGGTAAGCTTAAAGTCCCCTGAGCTTCGGAGCAAGTCTGAACCACTAAAATTTAACCATATAAATATGATTTTCACACATTCGGTCCGTACTGCCATGCACAATAAATCTCATAATTGTATTATACTTTGATCCAAATGTAACGTCTTAAATATTTTATAGATTGGGCCCAATTTAAATACAAAACATCCTAAATGTGGGCTAACAGATTTATGCATTCACAACAACAAATAACTAAACGTCCTCATCAATTTATCAGTTCCAATCATATAACTGCGGAGTTCACTAAGAGATAAGTATAAATAAGTTTTAGTATATATATAATTACATAATTAAATAACTGTTAATTCTAAAAGTTAATTTTCTAGCTCTGGGGGGAAGGAGACAGAGCTCTAACCGGGCAAAAGAAATCTACTTCGTGGAAGAATTAAAACAAAAGAAATGTGAGCTTAATAATGAATAATAATTAATGCATAATACAAGCATTCACACAAAATGCTTCCTAATGTACTAAAATGAGCACTCATCCAATCAAACAAATAGCACATCATCAGCACCCACAAACAATCGCACCTTCAAGTAATCAAATACGTGGAGATAGGTCAGTGGCGTCACCGGAACTCCCAATGAGCCGTCCACACACATGGCCCATCCTCTCATGACGTGTGCACTAGGGAGCCGATCCTCCACACCTGGCCGAAAAGTCAAATCCTCACTTGACCAACCCTCTCATCTCATTTCATTTCATTCATTCATTTATTTCTTTTATACTCTCTTTTCTTTTCTATATCATCAGGAGGTCACCCTATGATATATAATCCATATCTTCAGGTGCACACGGGGGGCGCCGATCTCCCCATATATGGCCGATGGTCGAATTTAATATTTTCATCATTTCCAAAACTGTCCTCACAAATCTATGGTGATCCACTTCATCCCAATTCCATTCAAACAAGGCATAGCAATGTCACAACCCAAATAATCAAACATCACATTTAAATGCAAGCATAGTAATTAATTAAATACTATCATACAAGAGTGCAAATTGACATTCACATACCAATTCAAACAAATATAAGGGTGCTAAATAATAGTTTAGTATAATAGGTGGTACTAATAAACAAATAAATAAATTTAAAAATAAATAAATAATAAAGGATTATCCTAAATAAATCCTACAACCTATTTACAAGTGAATCTAATCTGGATTCTATCGAAATTTCGGCAGAACCTCCCCTAAAAGTTGGATTAAACCACAATTCAATAATAAATTCTCAAAGCCCATCCATTGGGCAATTCACAACAATTAATCCCATCCGCCATAACTGATACGGATCCACCATCACTCATCCAGGAGTCCAAGGGAACAAGAAGAACAACATGAAAAATCCATTAGTGTTTCCTAGTGGACCAATTACAATAAGTTATATAAAGAGATATGGGGCAGCCATGTCCTTATATGTTCAAGACCAAGTTACACAAGAGCTTCATGATCTTACTTTCAACAAGTGTTGTGTGGAACTTGAAGGCACACCTAGGCTTCTTACATTGTTGGAGGCATATGCTGATGGTGTAGCACGCCCTAGCCGTACTAGAGCCTAACTTTGGCGTAATAAGTTAGCCCATTTGTGTTAGTTTTGGGTTGTAATGTTGTTAATAGGTTGGGCCACCCTTTTATTTTTATCCTTAGTTGGTTTGGATTAAATATTCATTATCCTTAGTTGGTTTGGATTAATTATTCCTTATCCATAGTTTGTTTGGATTAGTTATTCCTTATCCTTAGTTGGTTTGGATTAATTATTCCTTATCCTTAGTTGGTTTGGATTAATTATCCTTATCCTTAGTTGGTTTGGATTAATTATTCCTTATCCTTAGTTTGTTTGGATTAGTTATTCTTTATCCTTAGTTGGATTGGATTAATTAGTCCTTATCCTTAGTTGGTTTAGATTAGTTAAATCCTTATCCTTAGCTGATTTAAATTAATTATTCTAAATCCTTTAAGGATCATGACCTTTTAGAATTAGTAAAAATAGCGTTGTTATGTTGTTACATAAATCATTCAATGAAATATTAAAGCTACATATTTTATTCATGCTTAGGCGTATTCCATTGATTAGAGAGATTGTGAGTTTGCATTCCTCTAATTGCATCAAGAATCAAGGTAAACTTATCAATTTATTTGTTGCGTTTATCTTATTCTTTTACTCTATTATTGGTGTTCTTGCTTCTTTAAGTTTTGGGTGCCATAGAGGGGAGTTTAGTTTGATCTTTGATCTATTCCAAATCTTGTCATAGAGTTCTTGGAATTAATTTACATAGGGTTCCGCGTCAGTTTGGTATCAGAGCCAAAGATTAAGGTAAATTCTTATTTATTTTAGTTCTAGGGTTTTTGATTTTTTCTTGTTTTCTTAAATTCTTGTGTTTGTCTTGTTGTTTTGCTTAGTTTTAATTTTAAATTTTGCATCATTGTGTTTTCTTGATTCATTTTTATTTCTACAAAAGAAAAAAAAAATTTGGAAATTGTGATCTTAAATCTTGCTAATTAGATTTTGTTTAAAAAAAAAAAAGAAGAAGAAAAAAAAAAATTCGTCCACCATTGAAGCTTGAATTGTGTTGAGTGGATTTTGTTCCTAATTCATAGGGATTTTGTTCCTAATTCAAAGGGATTTGATCCTAATTCATAAGGATTTTGACCTTATTTTGAGAGATTAAGCTTATCTACTATAATCTTTTGATAAAACCTAATCTTAACTACTTTGTGGATAAGGTAACAAGAATTATTTGTCCATATCTTTTTGAGATTAAGCTTATCCACTATAATCCTTGTCAAAAATCTAATCCTAACTAAATTGGGTTATATTGATAGGATAAGAGAGGATACAAGTCAGCACGCCCGTACTTTCCATCTAGCACGCCCGTGCTAGGCTCTGATCTTATAAAAAAAAAAAATTTTTTTTTTTTTGAATTTTTGGATTTTTCTTTGATTGCTTGCTTTGTTTGGGTAGAATTAATTAGGTCCATATTTGGTTTGCTTTGTAGTAAACTAAATTCATACATTATATCCAGAAATTGTCTTTTAAATTCTAGTTTCTTTATTCTTATTTTGAGCTTTCTTTTGCTTCTCTACATTGTTAGGGTGTGTTTGCTTGTTTACTACACTCAAATTGATAATTAAGTAGTACATAGTTTTATTCTTGTGCTGTTATCCTTTTCGTTTTTGGGTCTTCTCTCTAGAATTTGTGCTTACTTTTATTGTTAGGGTTTATTCCTTGTTTCTAAACGTGCTTTTGAGTTGGTTGGTTGACCTAAGATTGTGAAGTACAATTAGAGGAATTGCAAGGAGTGATTAAGGAGTGTAAACACGTGAGGGAGTGCTTTACTATTAACTCAAATCTTTTCGTGTTTTCTATTTTAAATACTAACCATGAGTACAGGCAAGTCTGGAGATGGTAATGGGGATGGAAATCAAATTAAAGATCCTCAATTGAAACTTTTCATGGAATCAATCCAAGGACAGTTTAGAACCTACAACAATTTCCTTCAAGACATGAGGGAGGAATTGCAAGAGATAAGGCTTCAGAAAGCTCTAATACAACAAGAACTCGTCCACAAACTAGAAAACAAATCCATGATGATGAGGAGACTGAAGACACTAATTTTAACAAAATTGATGGGGACTTGGGATCAATCAAAATGAGGATTCCAGAATTCAAAGGTAACAACAATGCTGAAGAATACCTTGAATGGGAGAGAAAGGTAGAACAAATCTTTGAATGCCATAACTATTCTCAGGAGAAGAAATCCCATCTTGCTGCTGTTGAATTCAAGGGATATGCTATGTTTTGGTGGGAACAATTACTGTTAAAAAGAAGAAGAAAGGGAATGCGACCTGTACCACCATGCGAGATCATGAAGGAGTTGTGCACCAAAAGTTTGTCCTTACTCATTACTTTAGGGATTTACACAATAAATTAGCAAGAATGGTGCAAGGAGGGAAAAGTGTGGAAGACTATTACAAGGAGATGGAGATTTGCATGGCTAGAGCCAAAATTGAGGAAGATGAACAAATCACCATGTCTCGATTCCTTGGAGGTCTAAATAATGATATCGCTGATGCTTTAGAGATGTATCGCTATGATACCATGGAAGAGATGGTAGATATGGCCATGAAAATTGAAAGACAGAAAAAGGGGAGATCCACCAACAAGTACTCTAACAACACATGGGAATCTAAATGGTCCAAGGGAGGAGAAAAGAAAGATTTTAAAGGTTCAAATTCCCAAGAGGCAGATTCGGCTTCAAAAGGTAAAGAGGTTGTCCTTTGGACAACCAAGGTATTTCTAACTCTACAACCCCTTCTAAAGAAATTAAATGTTTTAAATGTTTGGGGAAAGGGCATATTGCATCTCAATGTCCTAATAAAAGAGTTATGATTGCTAGAGATAATGGGAATATTAGTTCTGAATCTGAATGTAGTGATTATGATGATATGCCTAAATTAATTGATGTTGATGATGATGATTCAGATAACTTAATACTTCCTGAACATGGTGAAGTTTTAGTTGCTAGGCGTGCTTTGAATATGCATGTTAAGGAGGAAAGCCTTGAGCAACGTGAGAACATATTTCACACTAGATGTTTGATTAGTGAAAAAGTGTCTACTCTTATTATTGATGGAGGTAGTTGCACTAATGTTGCTAGTGTAAGTATGGTGAACAAACTGAATTTGGCATGTCTTAAACATCGTAAACCTTATAAATTGCAATGGTTGAATGATTGTGGGGAGGTGAAGGTGACACGACAGGTACTTGTACCATTTTCTATTGGATGGTACAAAGATGAGATTTTATGTGATATAGTACCTATGCAGGCAGGCCATTTATTGTTGGGAAGACCATGGCAGTATGATAAGAGAGAACTTCATGATGGGTTCCACAACTGGTATTCTTTGGTTCATAAGGGTAAAAAGGTGGTTCTTGTACCATTATCACCTCAAGAAGTATATAATGACCAAAAGAAGCTACTTGAGGGAGAGAAAGATGTTTCGACATTGAGAAAAAAAGAGAGTAAGGTTTCTAGATGCCGGCATCATCTATCTAATTTCTGATAGTAGTTGGGTGAGTCCTGTCCAAGTTGTTTCAAAGAAGGGAGGTATGACTGTTATCTCTAATGAAAACAATGAATTAATTCCCACTAGAACAGTCACAGGTTGATGTGTGTGCATAGATTATAGGAAGTTGAACAAAGCAACACGCAAAGACCGCTTTTCCCTACCCTTTATCGATCAAATGCTTGAAATACTTGCAGGGTATCCATTTTATTGCTTTCTAGATGGCTATTCAGGATACTTCTAAATACCAATTGCTCCTGAAGATCAAGAGAAAAGTACTTTCACTTGTCCTTATGGCACTTTTGCCTATAAGAGAATGCCTTTTGGACTATGCAATGCTCCTGCAACTTTTCAAAGATGCATGATGTCCATATTTTCTGATATGGTAGTGTTGATGCGTGTCTTTACGCCCCCGCCTAACCCGATGAGGATACGAGGACGCGGAATGAAGGATCATGGTTGACCGGAAGTCTTTAAACCCAAGGATTGATTTAAACCAAATGGAAGGTGGCTGACTTATAGTAGAGTTGCATCACGCAGCTATAAGGTGCGTGACGGCACTGATAGTTGCGTCACGCAACTCCAATCAAGATGACGTCACCTTGAAAGCCGACACAACAGTTTTACATTCTATTTGGATACGTGGCAACGGTCCAGAAAGTGAGCTGCGTCACGCAGCTCTCAGGTCCGTCACGCAACTGTTAGTTGTGTGACGCAGCTATCTCATGTTGCCCTACCCATATAAATACTGCGTTTTTATCTTAAACGGGGAGAATTTTGGGGAGAGGAATCTTAAGGGTTAAAAAATATACACTTGCGGCTGAGGTTTTCTGCAAAAACTCTTCTGAGTTATCTTGAAGAAAATCAGCCTTAGAGATTAATTAGATTGAAAATAAAAATCACACAAAAAGAGAAAAAGAGATAAAAGCAAAAGGAGAGGAGATATTTGTTAAAACTTGGTGAACAAAGACTTCTGAGACTTTGAAACCTTGTTCCTGAAGACGTTCAGATTGTTCACAATCCTCAATCTGAGGGTTAGGTAATTATCTAAACTTTTATTGGTATTTTTAGTTATTAATTTGTTATTATTTATTTTGTTGATGTTTTAGTTGCGTGATATTGATTAAATGGTACCCTGCCCATTATTGGA
The DNA here is from genome assembly GCF_041381405.1 of Jatropha curcas. Classification (NCBI taxonomy): domain Eukaryota; kingdom Viridiplantae; phylum Streptophyta; class Magnoliopsida; order Malpighiales; family Euphorbiaceae; genus Jatropha; species Jatropha curcas. The sequence goes on along the minus strand of NC_143157.1, from coordinate 8,895,437 downwards.
TGTTTCTGAGTTATATTAAAACAAGTTTTGATAAAAAGAAAACGTAAAAAGGATTGTTTGAAAGGTAGTTACGGATCAGAGCAGTTGCGTCACGCAGCTACAAGCTGTGTGACGGAACTGTTCATGTCCAAAACATATTGACATTACCCCGACTAGTTGCGTGACGGAACTGTACGTGTTTATGATTTTATTTCGCTTTTATCTTCTTATTTAATATTGTATTCTAAGTAAACGACTGATGAATCTGAAGGTTTTTCCAAAGTCACGAACAGCTGCGTCACACAACTATTAGGTCCGTCACGCAACTGTTCTTCCATAGAACAGCTGCGTGACGCGACTGTTCTAGGGTTCCAGAAATAATTTTTATTTTTTAGAAAATAATAATTTTGTGCAATCAAATAAATATTCAATTCTTTTTATAATTCAAGAGACAACCAATAGTGAGCAGATTGCGGTTTAATTAAGTACGTTAATTTATTATTATGCATGATTCCGGGCTTATTAGGGTTTTCTTGAATTTAAATTGGGTAGAATGTATTTTAGGTTCGGTTTGTGGCCCGCCTTTAACCATAAGGCAAGAGTGGGTCTTTTGATTATTTTAACTTGACTGCTATGGGTTGAATGGTTGGTGTGGTTTGATTAATTATGAATGCAATGAATGAATTTACTTGGGACGATTAAATAATTTTCTGCATAGGAACTCGGTTCGATTTATTCGGGTTGGGTTTGTATAAATAAATTGGCTTTTCTAAATTAAAATAAATTAGAAATTGTAGGTTAAAAGAGGCTGATTTTCAGGGCGTCGGCTTCCAACGGGCCGACGTACCTAATTCCCTTATCCAGAATCGCACTTGGTGCGCCTGACCAGTCTTTTAAAATAATTGGCCTTAAATAAATTGGGATTAAATGAAGTCACTTTTAACAATCCCATTGCCGAAAAATGGGTGGCGATTCAAAGTGTTTTATAAGACCGATTTATCGGCATCGTATTCCTAAAAGGATTTGTCACCAGTTGTTAAAAAAATAAAGATCACATTTTCTAAGAAACATGAAAATCGAGCGGTTTTTCGGGTCGCTCGGGGGCAGTGCGAAAACAGATTGGCAACTTCACTAGGGACTTGCATCCACTAATCCCCGGTTATTTTTAATAACTAGATGGTTGCAATTAGGAATTGACTCTAAACCTACATTTTCTAAATAAAATTGGTTAGAAAGCCGTTGGAAAATTCTTTAATCGTTCGTATCTGTTTACTTGCTTTCTTTTAGGATCTTGAATTCATACCGCATTTCTCTCTTCTCACCACTTGCTACCCATGTTACCCTTCGGTATTTTTGTTAATTTCGAAGGTGGATCCAGCCTAAACCTTGCGTTTTAGGTACATCTACCCAAGAATTAGCAAATGTACCAACCGCAAGCCTAGTACCTTTAAAGGTGCGTCAAAAGGAGTAGGCCCATAAAAAGCCCGAATCCTGTTTGCGGAACCCGGACTTTGTAAGCCTAATCGACTAGAGTCCATGAATGTAGTCAAAAAAACCTTAGTTACTTCCCCTAAGGAACACCTGGTTCTGTTTGCTGTTATTTTGCCGCATTCATTCCGAGAGTTTATTTCGTCAATCTCAAAACCCCCGCTGGTTGTCGAGATTAGACCCAAATCTTAGGAATCAGATGTCGGAATTTTTTTTTTTACCAACGAAACTCGTGTGTGGGAGAGATAAGGTTGGAAGGCATGCATTTCCTAACTCCAGTTCCCCTGTATGTTGTAAACTGTACATATGTTGTGGCATTCATGCACCACGTAATACTTTTCGTTTCAGCCATGCATTTAAGAGCTAATTTTTGGTATGGACATTTGACCTTGATTTTGAGACTGGACCTCAAATTCATTTTGAATAACATAATGCAATTATTTATAGTAAATTTATACCCAAAAGAAAAGGGAGTTATAAGGGGTTGCGATTCCTTTGTAGTTTCACATTTCTTGCATTATCTGAAAATAAGCGTGAGATTAAAAAAAATTGTAACTAATCAAAATGAGATCCTGCTTGGGACCATATGTTCCAAGGCAAAAAGTAAGGATACAAAAACAAAAAAAAAAGAGATAGTAAAAGGTGTTCCGCTTGGAAATCCTTTCACTCCAAGGCAAAAGTTAGGAACTTGAGAGAAAATAGCCGACTATAAAATCCAAAAGGAACGGTCGACGACAGACAATGCCAGAAATATTTGAATACAAAATAATTTATTGCCATGTTATTCATACTGAATTTTGGGTCCAATCGTTGAAACCGAGATCTTATTTCCATGCCGATCATTAGCACATTAGAACTGCATTCCTCATTCTATGTGCTGTTATTTCTCATGCATACATGCAGGACCTACTTTAACTCAGGTATTTCTATCTATCAGCAGAATTGATCCCTCCTGGGAAATCGCTTCGAGAGCTTGGCACCGACGCCCTGTCAACGTTTGGTCAGAGTGTCCCCAATCCCCGAGCCTGCTCCGGTTAGTCCTGTGGCTCGTTCAAGTTCATCGGATTCGGCTTCTGATTCAGATTAGGTAGAAATGGCTAACAATACTGTGAATGAGACTGGTTTCTCTCCAGCCCAGATAAGGACCATTACCAAGATAATAGCTGCTGCTTTCGCCCAAGAGAGGGCACAAAACCAAATTCCTCTTACTTCAAGCAATCAGCCCATTGTTGAGGAAAGGTAAATCCCAGAGCCCACTTCGGATAATCAAGCTTCTGCTGGTAATGCTGTTCCAGTTGGGAATGATCTGGCTAAGCAGTTTGCAGAGATGAAGGATAAAGTGGAGAAAATGTCTGTTGCAAAAGAGAAGGACCCTGTTACTAATTTCCATGTGGCTGAATATGTCTTGCATCCAACAAGTTCCACTTCGTTCAAGACTTTCAAGCATACCTTGTTTGAAGGAAACAATGACCCGCGATCCCATCTGTCTGAGTTCCTCCGGGTCTCCCAAATGAACCGATATAACGAGGAAGATGTCTTACGGGCATTTCCTCAAACGCTGCACAGGAGATGGTATGATGGCTTGGACATGGAGACACAGAGAAATTGGGTCGAGCTACAAACTGCTTTTCTCAAACACTTCAAAACAGATGACAGTGATGAGTTCGGCCTGCGTGACTTGGAGAGCTTGAGGCAGGAAAATGATGAAAGTTTCTCGGATTATTACAAGAGGTGGAGGACAAAACTGTTCATGGTCCAGACAAGGCTAAAGGACTAAGAGCTAATCAGGATTTTCAGTCGAAGCCTCCTACCTTTCTTCAAGGAGAGGATGCTGGCCCAACCTCTCACTGATTTTGCTCTAGTTCAAAGGGCTGGGTTGAATATCGAAGAGCTATACAAAGATGAGAAGAAGAAGAACCGAGGGTTTGGTAACTACCGGTCCTCCTATACTGATAGAAATGCTGGAAATAGTGCCACAAACCAGTCAGGGACTAGCAACACGGTTGGAGCTGTCAACGAGAAAGTAAGAAGGGAGTTCACTGACTTGGGCAGACCTTTAAGCACGGTCATGAGCTCTTGTATCAAGAATGGCGTGCTGTCCAAATTACCAGTTAATCCAGCTAAGCCTGTCCGGGGAAGGTTTATGGATCGGGAATGCGTATATCATCAGTGCAAGGGCCATGCTACTGACGACTGCTTCAAGTTAAGGCATGATATACAGGATCTAATAGACAGTGGGAAGATTACCAAACTTTCTGAAAGGAATAAGCCGAGCACAAAGAATAACTCGTTGCCACAATACCTGACGCGGAACCCTATGGAAATAAATTCCATGAACTCTATGACAAGTTTTGGAAGAGATCAAAGATCTAGAATAAACTCCCCTTTATGGCACCCAAAGCTTAAAGAAGCAAGAACACCAATAATAGAGTAAAAGAATAAGATAAACGCCACAAAGAATTGATAAGTTTACCTTGATTCTTGATGCAATTAGAAGAATGCAATCTCACACCCTCTAAAAAACATGAACACGCCAAAGGCATGAAAGAAGAAGATCTCTCTCTGATTAATTGATTGAATAATAATAATAATAATTACAAAATAACAAGCTATACTAATCTAAGAGGTCCAGATCCTTAAAGGATTTAGAGTTAGCTAAGGAGTAGGATTTAGCAAATCTAAACCAATTAAGGATATGACTAACAAAATCATAACAACTTAAGGATTTGGATATCTAATCCAAATCTACTAAAGATTGACCAAATCTAAACAAAATAAGGCTAACTAATCAAGGGTGGCTGAAATATAGGAGGCCCAACCCATTAACATTGCAAAAACTCAAAATAAACTAACTAACTTAATAGAGGCAGTGGCTTGCACGGCCTGGGGCGTGCCAATTGGCACGGGCGTGCTTCAATGGTAAGGCTTCCTTTGCGAGAGGCAGAGGCTTGCACGGCCTAGGGCGTGCTAGTTGGCACGAGCGTGCCCGAAGTCAAGTGTTGTTCTCGCGAGAGTCAGAAGCTTGCACGGTCTGGGGCGTGCTAGTTGGCACGGGTGTGCTTCAAGTCAAGTGTTGTTCCTTGAGAGGCAGAAGCTTGCACGGCTTGGGGCGTGCCACCTTGCACGGGCGTGCTAACCAAGCATGGTCTAGGCATGTCATGTGTTGGAAATTCAGGTTCCAACTCAACATGTGCTTTCATTAATGTGAGAAACTTAGGTGTTCCTTCAAGTTCTTCATGGCACTTGTTGAAAGCAAGGTCATGGAGCTCTTGTGTGATTTGTTCTTGAATGTATAAGGACATGGTTGCTCCATACTTCTTTGCACAGCTCCTTGTAATTGGTCCACTAGGAAGTACTAATGGATCGCCATTGTTGTAGTCCTTGTTCCCTTGAGCTCCATAGGTGGTTGGTGATAGTGGATCCGTATCAATATCAGTACAACTATCCACCCCATAAGTCTCAAACGGGTGGATCGGTTAATGCAATTGGGAGCGGTCTGCCGGAAGAGCTAGTGTTGGCAGAAGCCGAATGGGAGGAAAGGATGTGTGCCATGTTGAACATCTGGGATGATTGCAGTAGTGAGGAGGAAGAAGAGAAGAGGCCTATGAAGATTGAAATTGAGAAGAGCATCACAGTTAAGGTGGGTGAAGTACCAGAAAGCGAAGATGAGCAGATTCAGCTGGCTATTCAACAAAGCTTCGCCGATCAAGCAAACCAATGGTACTATAACAGTGATGAGGATGTAAATGAAGTGGGCATCCAAAGCTTAACCTGAAGTGGTCGCGTGTATAATTCAGATAGCAATGCTCAGTCTAAAGGAAAAGGAGTTGCCATCGATGGGATGGGAAAGAAAGCATCAGATAAGGGTGAAGAACAACCCAAGGAAAAGATGAAGGAAGATGAAGTGGGAAAGGTACAAAGGAAGACTACTGAAGTGGGTGAGAGTAGTCAAAACAAAATACCAGGAGACGTAACAGCAAATTCAGTATTGAGTCAGCTACAGAGGACCAAGGCGGATATCTCACTGTGGGATTTACTGATAGCCTCAAAGGAGCACAGAGAGTCTTTGTTAGAGGCTATGGCATTTGTTAGGGTTCCTGCCAGAATCCAGAGCGTGGATATGATCAATGTGTTACAGCGCAAGATTGGTGAAATCACCTTCTTTGACTCCGATCTCCCTCCGGAAGGAAGGAATCATTTCAAGCCTCTGTACATCCAGGTTGCTGTTAATGGGCGTGAAACCCGCAATGTGATGGTGGATAATGGGTTGGCTTTGTATGTATGCCCACTGAAGATGCTGTCCAAATTTAAGATTGAGGAGTTGGAACTTGAGCCGTCTAACATGGTAGTGAAAGCCTATGACAATACCGTGCGCAATGCTAAGGGGACTTTCAGGGCAAAGATTTCGACGAGAACTATAGAAAGTTGGGTAGATATAGTCGTCTTGGATATTTTGGCCAATTATGCTCTACTGTTGGGAAGGCCATGGCTCCATCCTCTGGGTGCAATCCCTTCCACATTGCACAGAAAAGTTAAGGTTCCCTGGGGCACTGATGTGGTAACTATCAATGCACAAGAAAATTTGAATGTGGCAGCTGTAGAAGGTTTGGAGGCGGCAGTGCCTTTGTCTGGTTTTCAGGTAGCCATGATTGATGATGCTGTAATTACTAAAAACAAAAGTGCAGTCAACAGGATGAGCCCTTTTCTCGTAAAATGATGAAAAAGATGCAATGGCAATATGGCAAGGGACTAGGCCGAGATTTACAAGGAAGGTTTGAACCTGTGTCATCATCACATGGACAGCAAGGTCGACGTGGGCTAGGGTATTCAGAGAGTAGAAAGGAGAAATATGAAGTCTAGTCTCCGGTAAAAGAGCCAGGTCTGAATAAGATATTCTTCGTCCCAGAGGCTTCAGGGGAATTTCAAAGCAGAGGAAAGACTTATCCTGGCCTTGAGATTTTCATTACAGATTTTGATGAGCAGCTGATCAAATCTCCTGAGCCTTCCTTCGAACAGATGACAGAAGGTACGCAGTTCATGGTTGGTATGGTTCAAACAGGCAGTGGCACAAAATGGTCACAGAAGATACCTGAGTTTGAAGATTTCTTGGGGATTGGGGACAAAGCTTCAAGAATGGTGCAGGAACAAAAGGTTAAGGCAAGGATCCTCCAGTCAATACTAGCAGCTGAAGATGCTGAAGAAGTAGAGAGAAAGGCGATGAAGATGACAGAGCATGGAGAGGCTAAAGAAAAAGCTGCCCCAGAAGCAAAGGAAGCTCCAGATGCTGATGAAGTGATTCAAGCCATAAAGGACAGATGCGATGAATGTATTGAACAAGTTATTAATCCTGTTTTCTGTTTTTCTGATTATTGTTTTGAGAACGATTTGGATGGATTCCCTTTATTATTTCAATCAATGGAAGTGAATTTTGATTACTTGTTTTCTTGTTTTCCTGATTGTCACGTTCATGGCATTGATTATACCATGCGCATATTTGACATAATGCATTGCATCATTTTGCATTTAACCTAAGCACCACCGAAGATCCCAAAATAATCGAAATCGGATCGGACTTTAAGCCTTAACTTAGACAGGATCTCCAAGAATGTCTTAAGAGAAATTCAGAGGCGTTTGCCTGGAGCTATGCTGACATGCCAAGAATCGACATATCAATCGCAGAACACTTCATTCCTACCGACCCAAGTATTAAGCCAGTGAAGCAAAAGAGGAGGCGGGTCAGACCAGAGTGGCAAGACAAGATCAAGGCTGAGGTTCAGAAGCAATTAGACGCAGGATTCTTAGAGGTAGTACATTATCCTGAGTGGTTGGCAAACATAGTCCCTGTGCTGAAAAAGGATGGGAGAATAAGAGTTTGTGTTGACTACAGGGATCTAAACAAAGCCTCGCCCAAAGATGACTTCCCACTTCCACACATAGATGTTTTGATCGACAGCGCTGCTGGAATGGGATGTTATTCTATCATGGATGGATTTTTCGGATACAACCAAATCTTGATGGCCTTAGTTGACAAGCATAAGACAGCCTTCACTACAGACTTTGTGACTTTTTGCTATAGGGTGATGCCATTCGGACTGAAGAACGCTGGGGCAACATATCAGAGAATGGCTACAACATTATTTCATGACATGATCCATAAAGGATTGGAGGTATATGTGGATGATATGGTGATCATGACGAGAACACAGGAAGAACACACGGAGATGTTAGAAAAGTTCTTCGCACGGGTTAAGCAGTACAACTTAAGACTCAATCCCAAAAAGTGCGTATTCTGAGTAACAAAGGGGAAGCTGTTAGGTTTTGTTGTGGGACCTAACGGGATTGAGGTTGACCCAGACAAAATAAAAGCCATTCAGGATATGGAATCGCCAAGAACAGAACGTTAGGTGAGAAGTTTCTTGGGAAAAATCCAATACATTAGCAGGTTTATCTCTAGGTTATCCATCACATGCGCTCCGATCTTTAAGCTACTTAAGAAGAATCAACCAGTTAGATGGAACGAGGACTGCCAAAAGGCCTTTGATCACATAAAGAAGTATTTGATGAATCCACCAGTGTTGAGTTCGCCTAGACTGGGAGAACCTCTGATCCTGTATTTGTCTATAGAGGATGTGGGAGTTGGAGCAATGTTGGCACAGCCGGACGCTGCTAGAGTCAAAAAGGCCATTTATTACATCAGCAAGAAATTACTGCCTATCGAGGACAAGTATAATTTGGTGGAGAAAACGTGTATGGCAGTAGTATGGTCGATAAAGAAATTGAGGCCTTACTTTGATTCCTTCAGGGTCACTTTCGTTTCTAAAATTGATCCTATAAAGTATCTTCAGAGAACGCCTACTCTAGAAGGACGATTGTCTAAATGGCTGATTCAGATGTCTAGTGTGGCTGCAGAGTTTGTCACGAAGAAAACGGTCAAAGGTCGGGTTGTGGCAGAGTTCCTGGCTGAAAATCCCATTGTAGATGACGAGTCATGGGAATTGGAATTTCAAGATGAACATTTGTTGTGTGTTGAAACAGGGGTTTGGAAATTGTACTTCGATGGGTCAGCCAATAGAAACGGAGCCGGAGCTGGTATTGTGATAGAAGCACCCAACGGAGAAGTCACAACAATGTGCAAAAGGTTGTTGTTCCCAGTCACCAACAATATGGCCGAATATGAAGCATGCATCATGGGAATGGAGGCTCTTCTTGCATCAGGCGCTAAGGAAGTCGAGGTGATAGGAGATTCACTATTGGTTATCGAACATGCTATGTGACATCCTACCGAGTCGAGTCTTAGCATAGAGTCGAGTAGTCGAGTTGAGTCGAGTTGAATCAAACCCGGTTGGGGTAGAATGGGATTATAAGTGGACTTACTTGAGTGAGAGAAAAGATCAAAGCATATGGGTGAGGATTGATTTGCATTAAAAGATCAAGCTTGGGTATTAAGTTGTAGCCTGTTTACAATTGAGGTACCATTTAGAACTTTTACACACAAAGTCATGGATATTTTAGAGCCTACCCGTGCATACCTATTTCACTTTCCCATTTTCATGTTTATCTTCATCTTCTTCCTTTCCTCTTCCACCTTCCTTTCAATTTTAATGGTAGTTAAGCCTTAACTTCAACTTCTCTTCTATCCAAGTAAGTAAACCTTCTTTAAGTTCATGATTGAATCATTTGGTGCTATTATTTTAGAATTCATAAGAATTCTTATTTATAGGTGAAGGGAGTTCTAAGATTGTAGAGAAAAGAAGCTAAAGAAGAGCTCAAGCTTTTTGGAGTAAAGGTTTGATATCTCTTGTCATTTACCATTTTCTTTGCATGAGAATTTGTGTGGTGTGTTGCTAGTGAGACAATATATTGCTTCATGTTGAGTGGGAGGACTGGTAATGGTGAGAAAACAGGGGAGGTATTGAATAAATGAAGTAAATATTGAGTTTATGTTGAAACAGGGCTTGCTGGAATTTTACCAGTAACTTCATCTTGATTTTGACCCCATTAAATGATGGAATTAGGAAGTGTCATAGAAGAGTTATTTGTTCCTCTATGTGTTAGCTTTACATGGGTTTTTGAATCATCCAAATCGGAGTTGTATATTGAGAGATATGACCAAAAGAGTACAGACAGTGCAGGCTGGAAAACGCGAAGCGCGCGCGAATTGCATGACGAGCTCGCATTGCCTTCTCGCGCTCGCGATTTTCAAGTGCGCGCTCACGACTTTCACCTGAAACTCTCTGCCTCTCATTTGGCACTTCTCGCGCTCGCGACTTTCAAGTGCGCGCTCGCGACTTGGCCCTTGGCCTGTAAGCGCTCGCGACCTTCATCGCGCGCTCGCGAATTTGGCCTGGGAACTCACTGTCTCTCATTTTGCACTCTACGCGCTCGCGACTTTCAAGTACGCACTCGCGACTTGTGCCCGATAACTCACTGTCTCTCATCTGGTGCTTTACGCGCTCGCGACCTTGCAAGGCGCGCTTGCGACTTGTGTTTTCATGCACTTTTGGACTTCTTTTTCTATGCAATTGGATTCCTTTGCTTCACTTATATGCCTCCAATCATTTTAACACCAAAATACAACATTAGAACATGTATCAAAACAACATTCAAGCATGCAAATGATGTGAAATCACATAAACATTATGAATTATGAAGTTATGAACTATGAATATGATGTTGTGTTATATTATTGACATACCAACATTATGCTCCATTGAGGTTAGGTAGAAACCATGTAGATAAGGCTATGTCGCGACATAGGATAGCAGATCTGCACCCCATACAGTTTGATACTCCGGCTACAGGCCGTTGAGTGGATATGATTATGTATGGGCCATAGCAGCCAAGCATACAGTATTCATCCAGTTTCATACAGTTTTTCTTATCACCTCGGTTTCACTATAACCTTATGGAGCCCCACAGATATCTTGACATAACATTTCATGAATCATACAGTATTATAAACAGTACAAAAGATAATCAAGGTACAAGGAAAGGATCATGCTATATGTGCTTATATGTTTAATTATCCATATGCATTTACATGCTTATTTCTATCCATGTATGTGCTTAATTGTTTCTTTATATGTTGAGATATCCACTGAGCTTTATTTGCTCAGCGAGTTACCTGTTTAACTCGCAGGTTTTGAGTTTGGACCGTAGAGAGTCGGCTTACAACTGCTGCAGTTCATCTGTAGAAGACTCAGTCTTCAGGGTAGCTAATCATCTTAATGTGTATTTTTGTCTACCCTTTTTATGGCATGTACAGGGCACACAGTTGGGCCCATTTCATTTTGAAACTAGTATCATGTCTTGTAAATATTAAATACATTATTAATATAAATAGCATCAGCATGATATTATATTCAATATACATTATGATTTCAGCATGTCAGGCCATACCGTCAACCAGTTTGTAGCATCTCGGTTTGGTTCATTCGGGTTTACGGGTGGACCGGGAAGGGGTGTTACATGCTAACGAGAGGTGGAAAGTGGAGGAAGAAAGGTTGAAGCCCTATGTTGAGTATTTGTTAAAGAAGGCGGCGCTCTTTGACTCGATCACTTTCACTCACATAGGAAGAATCCATAACAGAATCCCAGATGCTTTGGCAAACCTGGCGTCAGCTTGGAAAGATTTAAGTAAAGTTCCAAAGAAGCCATTTATCATTACCGCAGCAAATATCCCGTGCTATGAAGAACATTTTGTGAATCAGGTGGAGTCAGAGGAAGAACCCTGGTTTACGGATATCCTGCAGTACATGAAAGACGAAAACTTTTCTGACGATGCAACAAAGGAAGACCGTTCAGTTCTGAGAAAAATGGCTTTGAATTATGTCCTGGCTGATGGTGAACTCTATAGAAGGGCTTGGGACGGGATGCTGCTAAGATGCGTAAGTAAAAAGGAAGGGGAAGAAATAATGAAGAAAATCCATGAGGGAGTCTGCGGTACTCATTTGAGCGGCATGAGTTTAGCCAAAAAAATCATGAGGCAAGGTTATTTCTGGGTGCAGATGGAGGGTGATTGTGTCAACTATGTTCGCTATTGTAAACCTTGCCAGTACCATGACAATAAAAACCACTTGCCTGCTGCTGAACTCCATCCAACAGCTTCTTCTTGTCCTTTTTCAGCATGGGGTATAGACATTATCTGCAAGATCACGCCAGCAGCATCAAATGGTCATCAGTATATCTTGGTTGTAGTAGACTACTTTTCTAGGTGGATCGAGGCTCAATCCTACAAAACTTTGACCGCCAAACATGTGGCTAGATTCATTGAACAGAATATTTTCTGTCGCTATGGTGTTCCCCATCACATAGTTACAAACAATGGGTCTCATTTTCAAGCAGATGTCAGTCAGTTGCTATATAGATATAAGGTTGAGCATCACCATTCTTCTCCTTATCGACCTCAAGCTAATGGTGCAGTGGAAGCCGCGAATAAGGAGATTAAGAGAATCCTGTCCAAGATGTGCGAAAGGTATAGAAGCTAGGCTGAGAAACTTCCTTTCGCGCTCTGGGGGCATCGCACTACATTCAAGTTAGTAAATGGAGCTTCTCCCTTTGAACTTGTATATGGGATGGAAGCAGTGTTACCTGTAGAGCTCGAAAAGAAGTCCCTCGGAGTTCTTATAGAAGCTAGTCTGACCGAAGAAGAATTGGTCAAGAAAAGGTATGAGGATCTAGCGCTTTTAGATGGAAAAAGATTGAACGCCCGATTCCAACATTAGATGAGAAAGAGAAGGATTGCTCGTTTCTACAACAAACGGGTACACCCAAGGGCTTTGAAAAATGGGGATTTAGTATTGATCAGGTTGTTGGACCATGAATCCCAGAATCATCCTGGAGGGAAATTTAGACCCAACTGGCATGGACCATTCAGAATTCAGAAGCTATTAGCTAAAGGTGTCGCTGAGCTAATCACTATGGAAGGGAAGCCTGTCAATCGGATTGTCAATCAGGACCAAATGAAAAGATTCTATGTCTGAAATGATGATTTCGATCAAAAAAAAAAAAAAAAAGAAGCTAGGTTGAAAACCCGAAAGGGCGGCCTAGACAAGAAATAAGCTCGCTAGGTTGAAAACCCGCAAAGGGCGGCCTAGGCAAAACTTAGAGCATAATAATAATAATAATAATAATAATAATAAAAAACTTTCGGGATTAACGCGTGGTGCTTAGTTTAAATGCGAAATCTATGCCATGCGTTCATGACAGATTTGTGATTGGTTGCTCAATGTCATCAACTTGACTAGAAGGAGAATAGGTAAATGAGTAGTTAGAATGAATGACCATTGTATTAAAATAGTTTTCTTTACTTCTGTGTAATGTTGAAAGAAAAGGGATTAATAAAGAATTGGAATTTCAAATTTCTCTTCCTTTTGTTTCGGGGATATGATTAAGGAAAGCAAGACCTTCCTCTCTGTTTGTTTGATTAAGATTTGCTCATCTATTTTGAAAATGCCCTGGCTGCTAGTCTTGACTGAGTAGTGAGTTCTTTTAAAACATCGATCAGGAAAACAAATGCCATTTTCTCGGTGATTCCCTTGGATGGATCGATAAAAAAACATGGATAAAACCTTAGCACTTAGTAGGTTCATGCATACATGAAGGAGTTGCATATGTTATTCTTGTTTGATTATTGCAGGTGATAAAATGGTCACCCCATCTTTTTAATTCCGGTTATCAGTTTCCGTCTTTAGTTAACAAGTTTACTTTTACATGGCTTTCATTACTTAATCCAAGGGTAGGAGGCCCAAGTGCTAATTCAGCAAATCATTTCAAAAGAAAAGATCTGTTGCCTTGTGTTACCTCTATGTGCAGAACGCAGGAAATAATAAAGACAGAACTATCAAAGTCAGCCATTGAAAAAGAGGGGATACATTAATCGAGAGCTCATGGCCCTGAAATACAAGAAACTGAAAAGAAAAAATAGCAACGGCATTTATTCCAGTGGGTGAATCATAAGACGCCAATCCTTTCGAAACCTAGTATCGTCACTGGGTGTAAAACCAGTCGAAGTACTTGGGTGTCATGGTGTCCTGCATCACCCCCTGACCCAGGTACCAAGTGTTTCGGTTTCGCCAACGGTCAGCTAAATTAGTCAACAGACTCTGCGTCAGGGGACCACTCTCAAAATCATGGATTCTAGGAACGCGTTGTATCATACCGTACTGACGGATGATCCTGTCTGGGAAGTAGGCCATGGAACGATCAAGACTGGCATATAACACGTAGCTGAGATTCATGCTCCCAGCAGTGACCAGTCTAATCCTCCACCAAGGACAAGTCCACCGAATCACAGGATTATCCCCAAAATCAAAGTGCCCCCGGGACCGAGGTCGAAAATGGGCAGGGCCATAGGTTGGAATCAAATGAGCAGGGACTAGAGGAATTAGGTTTAACTTGTCTAGAGCCCAGGCTTGCAACAACATTGGGCACCCTCGATGGTGAACATTGAAGTTGGTGACACGCAGGGCAACATCCCTGACCCAGCACATTGTCTCCCCATGATCATCATAAAGACAGTGCGACGATACACCTGCATGTCACGAACAACTGTCAACAGTCGAAAATCTCCAATTCCAGGTTGGCGATTCTTCATGGCATACATATTCAACAACAGAAAACAGCAAGCTCGAATCCAAGAGGGGTCTACATCCATGGACAGAACCCTACTCAGAAAAGGCTCTAAGGGAAGGCCTTGATCCGGGTCTATGCCATTAGGAAGGTAAATCGGGCATAGGGCCGCAATCTCAGCTAGATCATGTCTAGGTCCTGGGGGCAAAGCTGGAGTTTCATCTTGTTCAGGGTGATAACCCATCACAGCACACATTTCCTCGTAGGTCGGAGTTATTTCGGAATCTTCAAATCGGAAAATCATGGTATTGGGATTGAAGTACGTAACGAGCCAAGACAGGAAACTATGATCAGGTTTTAAGTCTTTGAAATATTTCAGCCAGGCGAGTTGGTTCATGGGGTGAATCTGCCACAAGTTGTCAGGAATGGATTGGACGAAAGACGAAACTTGGTTTCTGAAAGCCATGGAAAAGGATTATTTAAGAGACGGAGTTGTTTTGAATGCTGGGAGTGAAGAGGACGCAGAGGGAAGTCTCTACTTATAGGAGTGGAAAAGGTTTAGTGAACGAAGCGCTATCATTATTTGACCTGGTACTTACTGTCAATGGTGGTTGGATGAGCATTTATGCATAGATCGCTCTGGTAGTTGGGCATTTATGCCTGCATTAATAAGAGTGACAGCTCGTAAAATAAGGAGGTTGAACCTTTATGTCCGCATTAATTAAGTGGACCGCCCTGTCAGGTAAGTATTACGCTTCATTTTTGTTTTTGTTTGGTTCTTATTTTATTTTATTTTCCATATTGTATTTTATTTCCTTATTTACAATAAATTGATTGGTTGAACACTAATGAGCCTTTACCCAATTTGGTAAGTGGGGTACTTTTATTTTGTGTTTTTTGTGTTTTTTTATTTTGCTTATGTAGGAATAAAGTCTCATGAATCGTAAGTAATAAAGATGTAAATAATACTGTAATAATATTGT
Organism: Jatropha curcas; assembly: GCF_041381405.1. NCBI lineage: Eukaryota > Viridiplantae > Streptophyta > Magnoliopsida > Malpighiales > Euphorbiaceae > Jatropha > Jatropha curcas. The sequence goes on along the minus strand of NC_143157.1, from coordinate 8,880,417 downwards.
AATAAAGAAAATGTAAATAATATGGCAAAATTAATGTAAAAATACTGAAAATGTATTCCTACAAGCTACAAAAATGTCCCAAAAGGGTTCTCAGAACGGAGAAGGCCGGCTAACGTCGCCTCCGGCTGGGACCAGCTGCTGCCTAAGAGGGTGGAGCTGGTGGTGCATCATCATACGAGGAGCCATCATCATCATCCTCCTCATCCTCGGAGAAATCCAATGGAATCCCCTCTACCTCCAGCCTAGTCCGAAGTCGATCGACCTCCATCTGGAGTCGGGTAACAGCGCTGGACTGGCGAGACTGGTGCCTCCGCAGCCTCCCAATCTCCAGATCCTGTGAAAATATAAAAGCAGAAAGAGGTAAGAGGGGTATGCAAAGAAAAAAGAAGAAGGTAAAGCACATGAAAATCATACCCTCTCATGGAGCTCAAGATAGAGCCGGGCGATGTATGATCAGGCAAAGCCAAACCTCTGGTATAGCTCTTGGTATCTCTGAGCCGACACCTGCAAGCACAGAAAGATATTCAATAAGGAATCATCCAGGTAAAAATATCTTTTACTTTGTGAATTCATTTTTCTACTTACGTGTGTGGCATGCTCAGGATCAAGCTGCAGCGGTGGAGGAGCCTGTCTGAGGTCAGCAGGGATGATAATGGCCTACCCGAGGTCCAGAGCAGGGTCCAGCGCAACCTCCATGCCCGAAGGGAAAGGGACATCGCCCAGCACAGTTCCTGCAAGCACAGCCGAAGCAGTCGCCTCCGCCTCTGCCTCCGCTTGTGCCCTGTAGTAGGCAGGCGTCCGATGCTTCTTCCTATCCTGCAACAAGTCAATGATAAATATACTTAGTCGCTTGGCTAAACAGTTGGAAAAAAAAATCATAATCGAAGACAAAAGAGTCACCTGGATGTACTCCCGAACCTCTGGCAACCTGGCTTGCAGACGGGTAGAAAAGTATGTGGCATAATCACCAGCTGACAGAGGGATATTAGCAGGAGAGCCATCATACTCCTCCTCCAGGGCATACCCTCGAGCAGGCACATGTGGCGAGGAGGAGCATCGGGCACTCGCCTCTGTGCCGTGGCAACCTGGAGCTTATAAATCCTCTCCCCCAGGAAGTACCGGTCTAACCAGTAACCCCGTAGCAGGAACCTGGACCGAGTATAAGCCTCTACCACCTCACGAGCGGGATAGGCCTCCCAAGCCTCTCCCTCCTAGGGAGTCAGAAGGAGCTGCAAAAACAGAAGCGTCAGTGAATAAGGGGATATGTTATTCAGAAGATTCCTTGTACTTACATCAGATAAGGCCCTATCGTTAAGATAGCACCTCCAGTAATGTGGATCCTCGAAGCTGGAGAAGGTATGGTGGCGGTGCGCCAGATACCGAGGAACCCGCCGGGTATCAGCTGAAGCATCACCCCCCGGACCACCAGGGTAAATCCAGTACTCGTAGGCCCACACCTGTAGCAAGATCTCAACAAGTTCAGCATAAATTTGAGCAGTAAAAAAAAAAGATAGTAAAAAAAGAAAGTGAAGGGAACAAGAGTCTTACCTCGAGTGGGCGGAGGAACTGCCAGTTCGACTCACCACTACCCCTGGTCCATATGTCTAGACCGTGATAGAGGTGAGCCAAGGCGAGAGTGGCCTAGTCATAGGAGCCAACCCAGCTCAGATCCCGCAGACATGCTAGCACAGCAGGGTCTCCCTTATTCTGGGAGGTGCAAAGCAGCTGCGAAGAAATGAGATAGAAAATAAAAGACCGTGCTGCCTGGTCTCTCTCCTCTCGGGTGTACGCCGGGGCTACAGGCCGGACATCCTCAGGCAACTCTCTCCAAGCAGCCAACCTCGTCCGAATCCGCTCGGCCCAGAACCTATACACTACCTCATAGGAGACATACCCCTGAGCTGTGTACCTGGTGCAGGTTGGCACACCAAGTAGAGTCCTCACAAGCTCAGCTCCCAGTGCGACGGTCTGGTACCGAGCATCTAAAGGAGCAACCGGACCATCGAACCCGAGCCCAGTAATGGTGGTGTAGTCGGCTGGAGTCAGGGTCATCTCTCCGAAGCCAAAGATGAATTTGTGAGTGCAGTCGTTCCACCGCTCCATCAGCGCATAGCGCATGTTGGGTGGAAATCGGGGCTGAGTACGGCGAAGCCCAGCAGCATAGTCGCCGAAACCAGCAGCAATGACTTTGGACATCATCGGGGGGTCCAACAAATCCCAGAATGCTGAAGCATCGGTGGAGGATCCGCCAGCACGGGCCTTGCCCAGATCAACCTGTGTAAGAAAAATTTCAATTCAAATAAGAATTAAGCTAACAATTGTTTATCTTTGTTTCATGGCAGGAAAATAGAGTATTCAAGCCTCTAGCTAGACATAGCCGCGTCACGCAGCTACAGCCGTGTCACACTCTGCAAAGCTGCGTCACGTAGCTTGCTGAAATTGCGCCTCCTGACAAACAGCTGTGTCACGCACCTCAACAGCTGCGCCACGCAACTGTTCAAGGCATTGCATCCTTAACGCACAGTCGCGTCACAGAACTGTTCTTCCACAGAACAGTTGCGTGATGCAACTGTCGAAGGTAAGGCAGAAGTTATTCTATGTTCAATCTATTCGTTTTTGTGCTTTTTCTATGCATTTTCAGGGTCTAAGTACGTCGCATGGGAGATAGCATCAATTCTCAATCAGCAAATAAAGTATTAACACATGCAAAAGAGGCAAATTCAAAGTGTTCAGAGGTGCTAGGGTTCACGGCACTTCGAACAGTTGCGTCACGCAAATGTTCACTCAGAACAGCTGCGCACGCAACTCCTTCCTGCGTGACGCAACTGCCGACGCACAATCAGTATATAATTTCAACAATTCATCCACAATGCATAATCGAAAGCAAGAAATTCAAATGCAAAGTTACTTACCTCGGTCTGGAAATCGCGCATCGCACTGGTCTTGTGTCGAACCGGGAACTCGGTGCCCGGCAACGGGAGGAGCTAAAGCAGTCGTGTCCCAGGAGTCAGGGCATTACGGCTGACCGGTACTCGATCGCCCTCGAAAATCAAGATGTCCGGGATCGCCCCCAGGGTATTCCTCTTCGATGTATAGGCGGAAACTGGGATCTCGGGAAGCTGAGACATTTTGACTGAGGTTCAGAGTGTTTGGAAAGCTTAGAGTTTTGAAAAGTAAAAGAATGAATTGTTGAAAAAGCTTTCTTATAGTAAGCGATGAACATGGGCCCAAGCCCATTACCACCTCTTCAAGCCCAAAAGGAGGGCCCATTAACCCCTTCAAGCCCACAATGGCTCATTAACGCCCATTTAAGCCCACGATGACCGGTTCAAGCAATTTGACGTTAGTGTGCGGTTCATATACTTCAGCAATTTTGTCTACTCACCGCACAGGGGGCAGGAGCATCAAATTGCCCAAATTACCTCAGGTAAGTTTTCTTTCAAATATTGCATCAAGAAAGGTATACCTGAAAATTCAGGCTTAAAATTTTTCTGGCATAAATTTTTGCTAAATTTTTGCAAAACTTTTAAACCAAAATTTGACAATAAACATTAAAGGTCTGCCTAAAAAGCTAATATTTTTTATCCTACGTCAAAATTCCAGACTGGGGGCAAAAGTATAATCTTTTGCCCTGATGCAAAATTTCAAAATTTATGATTATTAATGCATGGGGGCATGTGACGTCCCAACATTTTTAACAAAGGCAAGATCTGTTGTACACAGAAATTGCTCTTTTTCTCTTGAATAATTTTTCAGGCCAACCGTTGATGGTTTCTCGAAGCCTATAGGGCCCACCAAACAGTGATGGTGTATTACGAAGCTGTTTGGATCGTTTTTCTCGATTAGTGATGGTGTATTGCGAAGCTGATCGAGTCAATCCTCTTACTAATTAGTTAGTGATGGTGTATTGCGAAGCTGATCAGGATAATTTCAATGACCAAACGGTGATGGTTTCTTGAAGCCGACAAGGTCTCACCAAACAGTGATGGTGTATTACGAAGCTATTTGGACTCTCTTCCTAGTTAATGATGTTGCATTACGAAGTTGACCAGGGCAATTAAAACCCTTCGAGCCAATCAAACCGAGCCTTGAAGGTATCTTCACATCCAATCAGACCAAATTTTGGAGGTCATTACCGATCCGACTGGAGCCGACAAAAGCCGATTAAACTAAGCTGAGGAGGTGACCAGATGATCATCAAGTCAACCCAAAATCCTTCAAGCCAATCAAACCGAGCTTTGAGGATGGTTACTAGATTGAAGGCGCGTCAATGGACCACTTTAACATTAATCGTTTATACAATTAATGATAAAGTGGGGGGCAAACTGTTGACGCGTGTCTTTACGCCCCCGCCTAACCTGATGAGGATACGAGGACGCAGAATGAAGGTGACGCGGAACCCAATGAAAATAAATTTCATGAACTCAATGACAAGTTTTGAAAGAGATCCAAGATCAAACTAAACCCCTCTCTATGGCACCCAAAGCTTAAAGAAGCAAGAACACCAATAATAGAGAAAAGAATAAGATAAACGCCACAATTAGATTGATAAGTTTACCTTGATTCTTGATGCAATTAGAAGAATGCAATCTCACACTCTCTAAAAACATGAACACGCCTAAGCATGAAGTTGAAGAAGAAACTCTCTTTTATTCATTAATTGTCTGTTAAAATTTACAAAATAACAAGCTATTTATACTAATCTAAGAGGTCCAGATCCTTAGAGGATTTAGAGTTAGCTAAGGAGTAGGATTTAGCAAATCTAAACCAACTAAGGAGTTGACTAACAAAATCATAACAACTTAAGGATTTGGAGATCTAATCCAAATCCACTAAAGATTGACTAAATCTAATCAAAATAAGGCTAATTATTCAAGGGTGGCCGAAATATTGGAGGCCCAACCCATTAGCATTGCAAAAACACAAAATAAGCTAACTAATATTTGAGAGGCAGGGAAGTGCACGGCCTAGGCGTGTTGACTGGCACGGGCGTGCGCACATGTATGAGTGTTCCTCGCGAGAGGGAGAGAAGTGCACGGCCTGGGGCGTGCTGATTGGCACGGGCATGCGCACATGTATGTGTGTCCCTCGCGAGAGGCAGAGAAGTGCACGGTTTGGGGCGTGCTAATTGGCACGGGCGTGCTCCAATTCATATGTTGTTCCTTGAGAGGTAGTAGCTTGCACGGTCTGGGGCGTGCCACCTTGCACGGGCGTGCTTACCAACTCAACATGTGCTTCTATTAATGTGAGAAACTTAGGTGTTTCTTCAAGTTCTTCATAGCACTTGTTGAAAGCAAGGTCATGGAGCTCTTGTGTGATTTGCCCTTGAATGTATAAGGACATGGTTGCTCCATACTTCTTTGCACGGCTCCTTGTAATTGGTCCACTAGGAAGTGCTAATGGATTGCCATTGTTGTGGTCCTTGTTTCCTTGAGCTCCATAGGTGGTTGGTGATAGTGGATCCGTATCAGAAGGATCATGGTTGACCGGAAGTCTTTAAACCCAAGGATTGATTTAAACCAAATGGAAGGTGGCTGACTTATAGTAGAGTTGCGTCACGCAGCTATAAGGTGCGACACGGCACTGATAGTTGCATCACGCAACTCCAATCAAGATGACGTCACCTTAAAAGCCGACACAACGGTTTTACATTCTATTTGGATACGTGGCAATGGTCCAGAAAATGAGCTGCGTCACGCAGCTCTCGGGTCCGTCACGCAACTGTTAGTTGCGTGACGCAGCTATCCCCTGTTGCCCTACCCATATAAATACTGCATTTTTATCTTAAACGGGGAGAATTTTGGGGAGAGGAATCTTAAGGGTTAAAAAATATACACTTGCGGCTTAAGTTTTCTGCAAAAACTCTTCTGAGTTATCTTGAAGAAAATCAGCCTTAGAGATTAATTAGATTGAAAATAAAAATCACACAAAAAGAGAAAAAGAGAGAAAAGCAAAAGGAGAGGAGATATTTGTTAAAACTTGGTGAACAAAGACTTCTGAGACTTTGAAACCTTGTTCCTGAAGACGTTCAGATTGTTCACAATCCTCAATCTGAGGGTTAGGTAATTATCTAAACTTTTCTTGGTATTTTTAGTTATTAATTCGTTATTATTTATTTTGTTGATGTTTTAGTAGCGTGATATTGATTAAACGGTACCCCGCCCATTATTGGATGTTTCTGAGTTGTATTAAAACTAGTTTTGATAAAAAGAAAACGTAAAAGGTTTGTTTGAAAGGTAGTTACGGACCAGAGCAGTTGCGTCACGCAGCTACAAGCTGCGTGACGGAACTGTTCATGTCCAAAACATATTGACATTACCCCGACTAGTTGCGTGACGGAACTGTTCGTGTTTATGATTTTATTTCGCTTTTATCTTCTTATTTAATATTGTATTCTAAATAAACGACTGATGAATCTGAAGGTTTTTCTAGAGTCACGAATAGCTGTGTCACATAACTATTAGGTCCGTCACGCAACTGTTCTTCCATAGAACAGCTGCGTGACGCGACTGTTCTAGGGTTCCAGAAATAATTTTTATTTTTTAGAAAATAATAATTTTGTGCAATCAAATAAATATTCAATTCTTTTTATAATTCAAGAGACAACCAATAGTGGGCAGATTGCGGTTTAATTAAGTACGTTAATTTATTATTAAGCATGATTCCAGGCTTATTAGGGTTTTCTTGAATTTAAATTGGGTAGAATGTATTTTAGGTTCGGTTTGTGGCCCGCCTTTAACCACAAGGCACGAGCGGGTCTTTTGATTATTTTAACTTGACTACTATGGGTTGAATGGTTGGTGTGGTTTGATTAATTATGAATGCAATGAATGAATTTACTTGGGACGATTAAATAATTTTCCACATAGGAACTCAATTCGATTTATTCGGGTTGGGTTTGTATAAATAAATTGGCTTTTCTAAATTAAAATAAATTAGAAATTGTAGGTTAAAAGAGGCCAATTTTTCGGGCATCGGCTTCCAACGGGCCGACGTACCTAATTCCCTTATCCAGAACCGCACCTGGTGCGCCTGACCAGTCTTTTAAAATAATTGGCCTTAAATAAATTGGGATTAAATAAAGTCACTTTTAACGGTCCCATTGTCGAAAAAATGGGTGGCGACTCAAAGTGTTTTATAAGACCGATTTATCGGCATCGTATTCCATGAACTCTATGACAAGTTTTTGAAGAGATCAAAGATCTAAATAAATTCCCCTCTATGGCACCCAAAGCTTAAAGAAGCAAAAACACCAATAATAGAGTAGAAGAATAAGATAAACGCCACAAAGAATTGATAAGTTTACCTTGATTCTTGATGCAATTAGAAGAATGCAATCTCACACTCTCTCCAAAGCAAGGGACACGCCTAAGCATGAAAGAAGAAGTTCTATTTCATTGATTGAATAATAATGTGAATAATTACAAAATAACAAGCTATTTATACTAATCTAAGAGGTCCAGATCCTTAAAGGATCTCCAGATCCTTAAAGGATCTCCAGATCCTTAAAGGATTTAGAGTTAGCTAAGGAGTATGATTTAGCAAATCTAAACCAACTAAGGATATGACTAGCAAATCTAAACAACTTAAGGATTTGGTTAACTAATCCAAATCAACTAAAGATTAGCTAAATCTAAATAAATCTAGGATAAGGAATAATTAATCCAAACCAACTAAGGATAAGGAGTAATTAATCCAAACCAACTAAGGATAAGGAATAATTAATCCAAACCAACTAAGGATAACGACTAACTAATCCAAATAAATTAAGGATAAGGAATAATTAATTCAAACCAACTAAGGATAAGGAATAATTAATCCAAACCAACTAAGGATAAAAATTAAAAGGGTGGCCCAATTTATTGTGGCCCAACCCATTAACAACATTACAACTCAAAACTAACAAAAATGGGCTAACTTATTACGCCAAAGTTAGGCTCTAGTATGGCTAGGGCATGCCATATGCTGGAATTTCAGATTCCATCTCAACATGTGGTTCCATTAATGTGAGAAACTTAGGTGTTCTCCATGCTTCCTTGAGATCTATGGTTGAGTGGTAGCGATTCCGTATCATTCCCCCTTTCCTCGAAAAGATTCGTCCTCGAATCTTAATTAGAAGTTGAGGTATCCATGCTCTCTCGATCTCCATGGTTGCTCCGTATTTCTTTGCATGACTTCTTGTAATTGATCCACTAGGTAGCACTAATGGATTTTTCATGTTGTTCTCCTTGCTCCCTTGAGTTCCATGGATGAGTGATGGCAGATTCGTATCATTCCCCCTTTCCTCAAAAAGATTTGTCCTCAAAAAGATTTGTCCTCAAATCTGCATCCATGTCAAAAGGAGACAAATCACTAACATTGAAAGTAATGGAAACACCATACTCACCTGGTAAGCCTATCTTGTAAATGTTGTCATCAACGTGCTCCACGACTTGGAATGGTCCATCTCCACGTTCATCAAGCTTAATCTTTCCTTGGTTGGAAAACTTTTCCTTGCGAAAATGTACCCAAACCCAATCTCTAGGTTTAAACACATCATGCCTTCTTCTCTTGTTGGCACGGTTGGCATAGCCTTTGTTCTTCATGTTCATATGAACCCTAGCCTTAACGTGCATCTCCTTCACCAATGTAGGCTTCTTCTTACCATTAGGGAAACCCTGCAACAAAGAAACAGAACTAGAAGGTAGAGAAGAAGTGTCAATGTTAGTCAAATTACGCAAAAAATCCTTAAACCGAATCATTAGGACCGGTCTACCCTCTCCAACACTACTTTGTTTCCTTCCCTTTTTCAAATTAAGAGTTTGTTTCTTTCTCTCCTCTCTCGGTGTTTCACTCTCTAATGGGCCATTAATTTGTTTTGTATCTTTTGTGGCCTCTTTCTCCTCTTTTTCTTCACTCTTTTCACTCTTTTATTCTTTTGAAATCTCATTCTCATTTTTCCTTAAGGCCGAAACCTCTCTTTCTCTCTCAATTATCTTCCTTTGATCTTCATATACTTCTTGAGGTGATAATGGATTAAGAACCATCTTTTTATCCTCAATTGAAGATTGGCAATCCTCTTTTGGAAACACATCTTCAAATTCTTGCAAAGGATCAACAAACACACTTGGCAAAGATGGGTTAGGATCATTGATGGTCAAACAAACTTCTTTGCACAAAGGTACAACTATAGGTTGAATTTGTCTTTCCTTTTCTTCTCCCTCTTTCTTTTTATTTTTACTCAGTATATTTTCACTCATTTTATTTTTACACTCTTTTTCTTTATTGACAGTCTCAAAACTCATCTTTTGATTTCCATATTGGTCTTCACACGCTTCTTTTGAGGAACATGATCTTGGGCCAGTCATCGATCCATCCTTTGTGAATGAATACCTATTGAGGTAATCCACATTTTTCCTTCCTTGCACCCTTCCTGACTTATTGTTCAAATCCCTAAAGTAATGAGTAGGGACAAATTTTTTGTGCATCAACTCCTTCATGATCTCCCATGGTGGTAAAGGTTGCATTCCTTTTCTTTTTTTGTTTAATAGCAATTGTTCCCACCAAAACATAGCATAACCCTTGAATTTGATAGTTGCAAGGTGAGATTTCTTTTCTTGAAAATAATTATGGCATTCAAAGATTTGTTCTACCTTTCTTTCCCATTCAAGGTATTCTTCAGCGTTGTTGTTACCATAAAATTCTGGAATCTTCATCTTGATGGATTCAAAGTGCCTATCAACCTTACCAACATCAGTGTTTCTAGCCTCCTCTTCATTATGGGCTTGAAATCTAGGAGTACGTTGATGAGCTCTTGTTGCATTAGAGCTTCGGGCTGCTTTTATTTCTTGCAATTCTCCCCTCATGTCTTGGACAAGATTATTGAAAGTTCTAAATTGTCCTTGGATTGCTTCCATGAAAAGCTTCAATTGAGGGTCCTCTATTTGACTTTCATCCCCATTACCCTCTCCAGATTTGCTCAAAGTCATTGTTAATATTCAAAGAGAAAACACAAAAGATTTGGGTTATTGGTAAATCACTCCCTCACGTGTTTACACTCCTTTGATCACTCATTGCAATTCCTCCAATTGAACTTCAGAATCTTAGGCTAACCAATTCAACTCAAAAGCATGTTTAGAAACAAGGAATAAATCTTAACAATAAAAGCAAGCACAAATTCTAGAAAGAAGACTCAAAACGAGATGGATAGTAGCACAAGAATATAAGTAATACACTACTGTAATTATCAATTAGAGTGTAGTAAACAAGCAAACACACCCTAACAATGTAATAGAAGCAATAGAAAGCTCAAACAAAAATAAAGAAACTAGAATTTAAAAGACAATTACTGGATATAATGTATGAATTTAGCTTACTACAAAGCAAACCAAATATGGATCTAATTAATTCTACCCAAAACAAAGCAAGCAATCAAAGAAAAATCCAAAAATTCATTTTTTTTTTTTTTGGATATAATGTATCCTCCCTTATCCTTTCAATGTAACCCAATTTAGGTAGGATTAGATTTTGACAAGGACTGTAGTGGATATGCTTAATCTTAAAAAGATATGGATAACTAATTTTTGTTACTGTATCCACAAAGTAGTTAAGATTAGATTTTATCAAAAGATTATAGTGTATAAACTTAATCTCCACAAAATAAGGTGAAATCCCTAAGATTTAGGAACAAAATCCCTATGAATTAGGAACAAAATCCACACAATAACTCAAGCTTCAATGGTGGACGAATTTGATTGGATTTTATCAAAGATTATAGTGGATAAACTTAATCTCCACAAAATAAGGTCAAATCCCTAAGATTTAGGAACAAAATCCCTATGAATTAGGAACAAAATCCACACAATAACTCAAACTTCAATGGAGGACGAATTTGATTGGATTTTATCAAAGATTATAGTGGATAAACTTAATCCCACAAAATAAGGTCAAATCCCAAAGAATTAGGAACAAAAATCCCATAAAATAATGTCAAATCCCTAAGAATTAGAAATAAAATCCCACAAAATAAGTTCAAATCCCTAAGAATTAGGAACAAATCCCACCAAATATGGTCAAATCCCTAAGAATTAGGAATAAAATCCACACAACTCAAGCAATATTAATGGTGGACGAAAATTTTTATACTCTTTTTTTTTCCAATCAACAAGATCTAAGATCAAAACTTCCAGACTTGAACAAGAACGAAATTAATAAATTTAATTGAAGCAAAAACGAATTGAACTAACCAAACAAGAAAACAAACACAAAAGACACAAGATGAACAAGAAAACAAACACAAAAACAAGAAGAACAAGAAAACAAATAAACACAAACCCTAGAACTAAGATAAATAAGAATTTACCTTAATCTTTGGCTCTGATACCAAACTGACGCGGAACCCAATGGAAATAAATTCCATGAACTCTATGACAAGTTTTGGAAGAGATCAAAGATCTAAATAAATTCCCCTCTATGGCACCCAAAGCTTAAAGAAGCAAGAACACCAATAATAGAGTAGAAGAATAAGATAAACGCCACAAAGAATTGATAAGTTTACCTTGATTCTTGATGCAATTAGAAGAATGCAATCTCACACTCTCTCCAAAGCAAGGGACACGCCTAAGCATGAAAGAAGAAGTTCTATTTCATTGATTGAATAATAATGTGAATAATTACAAAATAACAAGCTATTTATACTAATCTAAGAGGTCCAGATCCTTAAAGGATCTCCAGATCCTTAAAGGATTTAGAGTTAGCTAAGGAGTAGGATTTAGCAAATCTAAACCAACTAAGGTTATGACTAGCGAATCTAAACAACTTAAGGATTTGGTTAACTAATCCAAATCAACTAAAGATTAGCTAAATCTAAATAAATCTAGGATAAGGAATAATTAATCCAAACCAACTAAGGATAAGGAGTAATTAATCCAAACCAACTAAGGATAAGGAATAATTAATCCAAACCAACTAAGGATAAGGACTAACTAATCCAAACAAATTAAGGATAAGGAATAATTAATTCAAACCAACTAAGGATAAGGAATAATTAATCCAAACCAACTAAGGATAAAAATTAAAAGGGTGGCCCAATTTATTGTGGCCCAACCCATTAACAACATTACAACTCAAAACTAACAAAAATGGGCTAACTTATTATGCCAAAGTTAGGCTCTAGTATGGCCAGGGCATGCCATATGCTGGAATTTCAGATTCCATCTCAACATGTGGTTCCATTAATGTGAGAAACTTAGGTGTTCTCCATGCTTCCTTGAGATCTATGGTTGAGTGGTAGCGATTCCGTATCAGGAATAATGAGTTTTCTTGGTCATGCAGGATTCTACAGGAGATTCATTAAAGACTTCTCCAAAATCACAAAACCTCTTTGCAATTTATTAGTGAAAGATGTTCCTTTTAATTTTGACAAAGAGTGTTTAAATGCTTTTAATAGGTTGAAGAAGGAGTTGATCTCAGCCCCTATCATTACTACACCAGATTGGACTCTTCCCTTTGAACTTATGTGTGATGCTAGTGATCATGCTGTTGGAGTTGTTCTTGGGCAAAGAAAGGAAAAGAAGTTATACGTCATTTATTATGCTAGTCGCACATTGAATGATGCGCAATTAAATTATGCCACTACTGAAAAAGAATTGCTAGCTATTGTTTTTGCTTTTGACAAATTTAGGGCTTATTTAATTGGAGCCAAAACAATAGTTTACACTTATCACTCGACTATCAAATATTTGCTAGAAAAGAAAGATGCAAAACCAAGACTAATTCATTGGGTGCTTTTATTGCAGGAATTTTGTAACGTCCCATTTTTCTATGTCTGAAATAGTAGGTTGTGACATCCTACTGAATTGAGTCGTTGCTTAGAGTCGAGTCGGGCTGATCTAAAACCCAGTTTGAGTCATTAGAGTCCAGAGTGGGGTAGAATAGGATGTAACTGAAATAATGAAAAGAAGTGGCCTTACTTGAAGGAAGCAAAAAGATCAAAGTATAAGGATTAGGACTTACTTGCACTAAAAGATAAAGCTTAGGTATTAAGTTGTAACCTATTGACACTTGAGGTACCATTTGGTAATTTTCACACAAAATCATGATATTTTTGGAGTCTACCCGAGACTTCCATTTCACTTTCCCTTTTTTCATCTTTATCTTCTTCATCTCCTTCATCATCTTCATCTCCTTCATCTACTTCCTTTACCTTACTTTCCCTTCCTTTCTCCATCAATTTTCATGGGATTCAAGCATTAATTCAACTTCTATTTTATCCAAGTAAGTAGACTTTCTTAAGCTCTATGTTATCCAACCTCTAATTTAGTTATATTGTAGATGTTTCATCAAAGTTCTTATGTATAGGAGAGGGGAGCTCAAAGGTAGAAGAAATAGGAAGCTTAAAAGAAGAGCTCAAGCTTTTTGGAGTGAAGGTGTGCTATCTCTTTCAGTTTAATTAATTTCCTTGCATGAGAATTTGTGTGGTGTGTTGATAATGAGAAAATATGTTGCTTAATGTTGAGTAAGAGAACTAGAAATGGTGAGAAAGCATGGGATGAAATGAATAAATGAAGTAGATATTGAGTTCATGCTGAAACAGGTTTTGCTGGAAAATTTACTAGTAACTTCACCTTGATTTTGACCCCATTTAATGATGGAATTAGGAAGTGGTCTAGAAAAGTTATTTGTTCCGCTATATGTTAGCTTTCAATGGGTTTTTGAATCACCCAAATCGGAGTTGTAAATTGAGAGATATGACCAAAATAGTACAGACTGCGCAGGATGGAAAACACGACGCGCGCTCGGGAATTTCATGTCGAGCTCGCGAATTTGTCCTGTGAACTCTCTGACTCTCATTTTGTGCTTCTCGCGCTCGCGAATTTCATTGCGTGCTCACGAATCTCACCTGTAAACTCACTGACCCTCATATGTGCTTCTCGCGCTCGCGACTTTGCATGGCGCGCTCGCGACTTCTGTTTTGATACTCTTTTGGACCTCATTTTCTATGCAATTGTATTCCTTTGCTCAACTTGTATGCCTCCAATCATTTTAAAACAAAAAGACAACATGACCACATGTATAAACACAAAATGCAAGCACGCAAATGATGTGAAACTAACATGACACAAGTTGCCCGCTTGGCGAGGCTATCAGCATACAAGTAAGCAGTATGGTTTATGAAATTATAAAGATGTTAATATGCTTTTGTTTTATACTATTGACATACCTCTAATATGCTCCATTGAGGTTAGGTAGAAACCACGTAGATAAGGCTATGTCGCGACATAGGATAACAGATCTGCGCCCCATACAGTTTGGTACTCCGGCTACAGATTGCATAATCATACAGTATTCATACAGTTTCATACAGTACCTCTTATCACTTTGGTTTCACTATAACCTTATGGAGCTATACAGTTATATTGACTACAAATTGCATAATCATACAGTACAATGAGCAGCAAGTACGATGATGAAAGTATCATGATATGTGTGCTTACATTCCATATGTGATTACATGTTTATTAAAATTGCATAATCATACAGTATAATGAGCAGCAAGTACGATACTGAAAGTATCATGATATGTGTGCTTACATTCCATATATGATTACATGTTTTACATATGTATGTGCTTACTTGTTTCTTTATTCATTGCGATATTCACTGAGTTTGAATAAAAGTTGCAGAATTCATATAGCATAAGGAACATCAGGTACATCATGAAAGTATAATGTTATGTGTGCTTACTAGTTTATTTATTTAGTTCTTATGGAGCCATAAAGTTATGAAATTTTATGATTTATACCTTATATGAAGCGACTAAAAAGTGCATAAGTCATACAGCATACTGAACAGCAAGTAAGACAATGAAAATATAATGTTATGTGTTCCTACATGTTTATTTATTTAATTCATACAGCATAATGAACATCAGGTAAGATCACGATAGTATCATGATATGTGTGATTAAAGGTTCATGTAAAGGAGTTATGAGATAATTAGAACTAAATTATTTATGGTATGAATTAGAAGTTTATTCTTTGCTATAAAGATATATTTATGTTGAAATTTACTGAATCTATGATTTTCAATGCTTTTATGAAATTTGTATTTTAAGTTAGTTGTCATCACACTTTGTTAAGTATGTGAATTATGAGCACCACTGAGTTTTATACTCAGCGCGTCGATTTTTATCACGCATAGGTTGAAGATTGTGGTTGCTACTTGAAGACTTGAAGAGTACTATCAAAGCAGAAGTGACTAATTTGGGAGTAGTAGATTGAGAGTTATATAATTAAGAATTATGGCATGTATAATTATTACATTTGTTAAAGCTTATGTAATTGGAAATATAAGTGAAGCATATAATTATTTTCGTGTAAGTAGTTGGAGATAAGAATAATACTTATGAAATGATTGAATATGAAATATGTTACTATAGTTGGTATGATTAGGTCATGAAGACTTGATATATATAATGAATGCAATTAATTGCTGGATATTAAATGCTATTGAGGATTTATACAATTATGAAAAGATATATAAAATGTTATTGCGTTCTGACGATTAGTTGGAAATATTGGAAGTTTGGAATTTAATTGGGAGTGTTTTGTATTCATATTCAGCATACAGGATGATATCAGCATGACAGGACATAAGTTCAACCAGATTGTAGCGTCTCGGCTCGGTTCATTCGGGTTAACGGGTAGACCGGGAAGGGATGTTACAAATTTGATCCGAAAATTCGCAACAAAAAGGGCACCGAAAACCTTGTGGCTGACCACCTTTCCAGGCTAGAATTGGGGCAAAAAGATACAACAGAATTACAAATCAATGAAAACTTTCCCCATGAGCAACTTTTACTGTTGGCAAACACACAAGCCCCCTAGTATGCTGATATAGTTAACGACCTTGTTTGCAAAATCCCTCCTCCCAACTTTTCTTATCAACAAAAGAAAAAATTCTTCCATGATATCAAATACTAATATTGGGAGGAGCCTTTTTTGTTCAAATACTATGGTGATCAGCTATTCCGGCGATGTATATCGGAAGCAGAAATGGAGAGTGTCCTTAAATTTTGCCATTCAATGGAATGTGGGGGACACTTTGGAGCAAACAAGACAGCAGCACGTATATTGGAAAGCGTTTTGTATTGGCCTAATCTATTTAAAGATGCTTTTAACTTTGTTCATCTATGTGATCGTTGTCAAAGGTTAGGTAACATTTCGAAGAGACATGAGATGCCCTTAAATAACATCCTTGAAGTCGAGATCTTCGATGTTTGGGGTCTGGATTTCATGGGACCTTTTCCATCATCATACTCCAACCATAACATTCTAGTGGCTGTGGACTATGTGTCAAAATGGGCAGAAGCTGTTGCTCTTCCAAACAATGATGCCAAAAGTGTAATGAATTTTATCAAGAAATATATTTTCACATGGCATGGCACTCCTAAGGCAATAATCATGGAAGGAGGTAAGCATTTTTGCAACAAATATTTAGATTCCCTTCTTGCAAAATATGGTGTTACTCATTGTGCAGGCACTCTATATCATCCTCAAACAAGTGGACAAGTAGAAGTTACTGAAATAACCCGAATTTTTATTTTCAAAGATTTTTCATTTAAATTTAATAAACTGACAGCGTGGAAAATGTATCTAATTATTTAAATGCAAATTAATAATTTGTACAGTGATAAACCGAATCGAAAACCAATTGAAAAGTCAAAAAAATCAAGTAAAAATCGAGATTTGGGCTGAATCGAACCGAGCCAGCCCAAACCCACCCAAATCACATCTAGAACCCTCTTCTCCCCCTATTTCCAGCGCATACTTCACCCTCCCCTACACCATTCTGTGCCTCCACCTGTACGCAGCACCACCAAAGCCTTCTCCTCCACTTTCTTCTTCTTCTTCTTTTCTTTCTTTTATTTTCTTTCTTTCTTCCTTCCTTTCTTCACTGCGCTTGCATTTCTGGTGAGACAGAGCAGAAGAGCCGCGCCACCCACGCCATCGCGCGCCAACGGTGCTCCTCGCCGCAATTGGCCGCCGCAGCAGCTCCGCCAGCAGTCCCACCTTACCCTCGGCCAGATCGTGCAGCGCCAGCTCCTCCTCTAGCTCATCGCGCCACCTGCTCGCAGTTCCGGTGAGCGCAGCAACCTGGTTTGGTCGACTCAATGCCATTGCTCTCACTTGCTCTTAGTTCCGGCACACGTAGCTCCCTTTTTCCAGTCGAACAATTCCGGCAGCAAGATTTTGGGTACATAAATTTAATTTTTAGACTATTTTTAGAATGTTTTTCTTAGTTTTGTGATTAGCTAATTTATTTTGCATTGATTTAATTCTAGTATAATTCCATTCGTGTGGATTTAATTAAGGAACCTTGATAATGATATATTAATAGGATTAAAGTGTAGATTAAGGTAGTTTAGGTATAATGTTATTGTATATTATAATTTTGGTTGTGTGGGGATGTTGAGATTGAAGGAGGATGGGAAAAATTTTATTTGATTAATTGCCTGACGGATGGGCCGTATGGATTGAGTTGAATATTTGTTAAATTATTGATATTTTAACAGGTGGATAGTCTAATTTTTAGGGGAGATGCTGCCGAAATTTCGGTAGAAAATAAAATTAAGTATAGAAATTAAATTACTTATAGAAATTAAATTATTTATAGAAATTAAAAATATAGAATAAGAGTATTAGAGTGATAAATAAATAAAGAAACCCAATATATATCTATAAATATATATAGTTTAAATTAATAAGTGAATTAAATGACTGGTAACCAAAATTAGTAAACGAATATGAAATAGAATCTTCAAATTTAAAATTCTTACTTAGAATTTTATTGTTTATTTTAGAGGTTTATAAAATTCCGAAATGCGAGGACAAAGGCTAGAAGCACGTGGCTAGAAAGGCAGTCCCCTTAGAAGACAATAAAGATTTGTGAGTAGTGTTAGATAATTTGCCTCATCCGCCTGCATTCATGCATTCATGGTTAAATGTTATCATGCATTATCGCCATATTGTGATGCACTATTTGTTGATATTAAATATTGCTTGATTACTTGTGCTGTGATATTGTTGTGCCTTGTTTGTGTGGAATTAGGATGAAGTGGGTCACCATGGGTTTGTGAGACTGTTACTGTATATGGATCTTGATACTGATTACTGTTAGCCGGGTAAATGGGAGATCGGCGCCCCCGTGTGCACCTACTGTTACCATTACTGTTAACCACAGGTTGGCTTCTTTATTTGGGCGCACCGGATAATCTAGGTTTGATCGCAGCCCGCAGGGTGGCCTCCTGTTGTGAGCGCCTGATGATCTAGATTTGAAGGAGACGACCGGGTTGCCTCCTGTTGGTATTTAAAAAAAAAAAAAAAAAACACAGAGAGAATGGAAAAACAATGAGAGGGCTGGTCAAGTGAGGATTAGATCGGTCGGCCAGAATAGGGGATCGGCTCCCTGGTGCACACGTGAGAGGATGGGCCATGTGGGAGGACGGCTCATCGGGGGTTTCGGTGACTCCACTGACTAATTTCCACGTGATGTGATTATATGAAGGTGATAATACTTGTGATTGCTGTTGTATTGCCATTTGTGTGACAAACTGCATGATCATATAATTAAACGGTAACCAGATAAAAATATTTTCGCATCTGTGTGATTGTGTGGGGTGAGAGGGTCATCTAACCCTACTCATTGAGTTTGGCGCTCATCCCTGCCTACTTATTTTTTTTCCAGGTAATAGAAGAAAGAAAAATCCTATGGAGTTGAGACAATAATTATAGAAGATTGTTAATGATAGAAATGACGATGTAAATGTAAAGGTAGAGTTCCGCAATTGTATTCCAGTTGGGTTGTAAATGAATAATAAAAGTCCATATTAAATATATGAACTGTATTAGTGATACATAACTGAAATAAATTATTGGGCTTGCATCCACAGTTATGAATAGGAAATGACGTTTGCATAATATAGGCTTACTACGGACTTCGGGGCCTTAAGCCCACCCAGGTCCTAGTGCCGGTCCGGCCCATGGAAACGGGTCATGACAGTTACCAACAGAGAAATCAAGAAGATCCTGGAGACTACTGTTGGACAATCTAAGAAGGACTGGTCCAAGAAGCTCGATGATGCTCTATGGGCTTACAGAACCGCATTCAAAACACCAATCGGTATGTCTCCATATCGCATGGTTTACGGTAAGGCTTGTCATCTTCCTGTTGAGTTAGAGCATAAGGCGTTTTGGGCAATTCAATTTCTTAACTTTAATACAAAAGAAGTTGGTCAAAAACGGTTGCTACAATTGAATATGATGGATGAAATGCACCTCCATGCTTATGAGAGTGCCAAAATATATAAAGATCGCACCGAACAATGGCACGATAAGCATATTATCCTGAGGAATCTAAAGGTAGGCCAACAGGTATTACTCTATAATTCTAAACTCCACCTATTTCCTGGTAAGTTGTGCTCTAGATGGTCCGGTCCATTCACAATCAAGGAAATTTTTCCACATGGGGCCATCGAAATAGTGGATGGTAAGTCTAATCGAAGTTTCAAACTTAATGCTCAACGTTTGAAAGTTTATCAAAATGACAACTTTGATCCTGTCAAAAATACCATCAGTCTCGTTTGACCTAAACTAGGTTGAGTGCGTCGAGCTTAAACGACATTAAACAAAAGCGCTTGTGGGAGACAACCGATGTTATTTTCATTTTCCAATTATTGTTTCCATTTATTTCTCTTATTTCTATTACAAAAATTTCCCAAATTTTCTCTATAATTGTTCTTTTGTTTTAGTCAAAATTTTTCAGGATCAAGTTAAAATCCACAAGATGACACGCCCTGGCCGTGCTAAGAAGCATGCCCGTGCGAAGATATGACAACTAAGCACTCCCAGACCGTGTCCCATAGCACGCCCGTGTGCCATAAAAGAAAATTTGCATTGAGAGACAGGGGCTAGCACGCCCTAGGCGTACCAGACAGCACACCCGTGCATCAAGAAAGGAAAAAAAAAACGCTGTGAAAGTCAAGGGTTAGCACGCCCTAGGCGTGCCAAGCAGCATGCCTGTGCCAGGTACACTTTATTTTTTCTTTGCAGGACAGAGGCTCGCGCGCCCAAGGCGTGTCCTACAGCACGCCTGTGCCACAAACCGCCTCAAGGCCACATTAGCGCTCACGGTCTGGCTGTGCCAAGGCACACGCCCGTGCCATGACCAGACAGGTGCATTAAATCGCGCCTCTATTTAAAGCGCACGCCCTAACCACTCCTCATTTCCCTCTCACACGCCCTAGCCGTCACCCTTTCATCTCCAATTTTCTCTCTTTTTCTCCCTTTTCTCTCAAATCAAACACACTACACGCCAAATTTTCACACCATTCTTCTTCACCATGCCTCCTCGATACAAGCGTAGCAGACCCGCTTCCTCAGTTGCCGCTAGACAACGGCCAATCGCTCGATCCTCCACTACTCCTCCATCGGGTCCACCTCCTTCGACGCCTGCTCCTCCTCCATTTGAGATCGCTTCACCCGAGCAACAAGAGAGGTACAATAAACTATCCCTTCGCCCTATTTTACCCAATAGGTTCATTGATGAAAATGCTTTAGCGCAAGTGGGTCTTCGAGATGCTGTGATAGAACCACTTAGGCATATAGGATGGGGACAGTTGCTTGAGATGAACGATCTGGTTTATACGCCTTTGACTTTAGAATTTTTGAGTTCTTATTTGTCTCTAATTAGATTATTACCTGGCGATCCCTCGAGCAAAATTCGCTTTAGGCTACTTGCTAGAAATTTTGGTTTATCTGTGAATGAAGTTAGCCATATTTTTGGATTCCTCACTGAAAACGCTCAAATCCAAATACCTAAGGATTTTTATGAACACCGTACATGGCAAGATTTGACCGGCGAAATTAATTATAACCCTAGGTATTCAAAGGCATCCAAATTGAGAAATCTTGCCCTGAGATACATTCACAAATTTTTATCTAACATTATTTTTGGAAGAAGTGATAGTGATGGAGTCTTAAGCTTGAATGAATTATATGTTATATGGGCGATTGAATAGGGAGTTTTGTTGAATGTTGGTTATTGGTTATGCCAAAGATGGGCGAGGGTAGCTAGAGCGGATAAAGGGGCTATCATGATGGGGTGCTTTGTGACCCGCATTGCTGCATATGTACGAGTCTGGAACCCGGCTAGACCAATCTATGATAGTGTAGGAGGGGGAAAAGGTACCAGATTAGATTTAGATGTCATGATACACATGAAACTGATTGAGAAGGTAGGAGATGCCTATTGGGTAGTAGGTACTAGAGATGACAGTTCTGAGGATGATTGGTGATGACATGGAGGAGGGTAATCCACCTCCTTTTGGTTCTTCTTTTGGTGCAGGTACTTCCAGTGCAGGTCCATCCTTTCAAGGAACGTCAAGAATGTCCAACGACGAAGTCCTTGCACGGCTTCTGTTTCGAATGGACATGTTTGACACACGCCTTAACGGGATGGAATCTATGATTACAGACAGATTCCAATCCGTCGAGATTATGCATGGGAGCCTCGACTCTCGCATGGATACACTGCAAGGCCAACTCCAGACTGTTATTCAGCTCTTGCAGCCACATCCACCTCCACCACTGGAGCCTTGATGGATTTTGACTCTTAATTTGTTTTCCTACATTGATTTTGTTCCCATACACTGATTATTTTGTCTTGAAGTTTTATTTGTCTTTTGATAATGTTTTCATTTGACTATTATATCTTTTCTTAGTTTTTTCTCAGTTTTTTCTCTTAATGTTTATCTTGGTCTTTTAGCTATGACATTTTCCAGCACCCAGCTCTATTGTATTTTTCAATACAATTTTGGTAATGCTTACTCCACTCTCTTATTTCTTTTCTTCTGTTAATGCAATAAGTTTGGGGAAATCAGTTTATTTTGTACACATTGGGGACAATGTGTTTGATTAAATTGGGGGAAGGAAAAATTTTAGCTAAAATTTTATTTTTGCTTAACATTGGTTGGAATAATTATAAGCAGGCTTGAAAGTTGTCACAGTTTTGTAATTTGTGATGAAATTAGTTGATTTTCTTATCTAGTATGTTTGAGCTTTAAATTTAAATTTTTGACTTAACATGATTTATTGGTTTAACTATCTGTTTCTAAGATTATAAACACTAATTTCTGTGAAAATTTATGATATATAGGCATGTTTTAATCTAAAGTTATTTAACCTTGGCATTCCTAGAACAAATTAGAACTCCCTTTGAGGCAAAAATTTTAAATGCTTACATTTAAAAAGAGATGATTTAGGCATTTTTTGTTGAACTTCATATTTAGCCTAGGCCACCTAAGTTAAAAATATGACTTTTGCAACCAATTTGAAGCCTATAATCAATTTTTATTGATCAAACCCTATTAAGCCTAGCCATTAAACCAATTTAAATTCCTACCCTAAGTACAATAATGTATGATTGAAAGATTCGATTTTTATTAAAACATAGCAACAAGAAAAGAGAAAATTTCATTGATACTAGCAAGTGTACCAAATAAGAAAAATCAAAAGAGAAACACCCCATAGAAAAAATGCAATCAAACAAAGAATTTAAGTATGGAGAATCTAAAAGTAAGGAAGAAATTATCAAAATATTATGGAAAGACCTAGCCAAAATATCTCTAGCTAGTGAAGAATTTCAAGACAGTGAAGAATTTCAAGACAGAAACTCCCTTAAAACAAATAAGTTTTGGTATAATGAAAATATGGATATTATACATTCTTTTGTACTCTTTGTCTATCTTTTATCCTCTTTCTTTGATTAGTTAAATTTATACCCCGAAACCCCATTACAACCCAAAATAAAGACCTTTTGATCTTTTAAATCATATGCATTTCAATTGTGGAGAAGGGACGACTAATTTTGCATATGGGAATGCTGAATTTATATTATCAATTATCTTATTTTAAAAGGTTGAATAATTTTTGTAGATTATTCATGTCCTATTTATCGTAAGTTGAATAATTATTAGTGTTGAAAATCTCTTTAACTTATATTTAAATCAAGGAATGTGCTTTATCAAAAATTGAATTTTAGCTTAAATATAAGTAGCATGGAAAATAATTGATTTATTCACATATTTAATGATTGTGATATCTTGTGAGTTTATGAATAATTATCTCCAACCATAGTAAGCTAGTTTTGTCAGTTTATTTTTCTCTTAATTTTAGTTTTGTTGCTTGAGGACAAGCAATGGTTTAAGTTTAGGGAATTTTGATAGGTGTCATTTTTACAGTATTTTTAGTATAATTTTTATTTAGAATTTTAGCAAATTCTATCACTTTGATTTATTTTTACTTCGTTTTAACTATAATCTTTGATCAAAGCTTCCTTGAATCATAATCTACTTGATCTGAAAGAAAATTGTAGGGTTTTGGCACAAAAAAGAACATTACAAAGCAAAATAGTCAGAGGCTAGCACGCCCTGACCGTGCATCATAGCACACCCGTGCTAAACTAAGAGAAATCAAGTGGAGACTCAGGGGCTAGCACGGCTAGCCCGTGCTATAGAACACGCCCGTGCCCAAAGGAACCTCAGGGCATGTTTTATAGCACGCCTGTGATGAAATTTATCTTGGAAGGTCAAAGCCTAGCACGCCCAAGCCGTTCTAGGGTGCACGCCCGTGCCACAAAGACTTCTCTAAGCGTGTTGCAGAGCACGGCCCGTGCTAAGTCATTCATAGATCCAGATTCTAGCATGCCCAAGCCGTGCTAGATGGCACGCTCGTGCTACAAAGGCAGAGCTGACTTCAACTAAAAACTCAAGCCAATCTTTTTCTCACACGGGCCCGCCTGAGATCTTTTCCTAAACGTGCAAAACAAGATCTAAACCTATTTAGGAAGAGAAAAGAGTCCTAACTAAGAAGAAATCCAAAGCCTAAATAGTCATGATCTCCTAAAAAAGATTTTGTACTTAATAAAGATTCTATTTCCTAAACGGAGTTAGATTTTCCTCCAGGAGGTCTATATAAAGAGGGGAGCTATTCATTGTAGAGATATCTCGAATTTTAGTATTTTTCTACATAATTCTCTCTCTCTCAAAGATTTCAAGCGTCCAAGATTTGTGCTAAGATTCAAGGAAGCCATCCACACAGCTGTTGTCTAGTTTTTATTTCTAAACTCTTAATCTTGTCTTTCTTTTCATTATTCATTATTGATTATGAAGTTTTATTCAAGTATTACTGAGTTTTATTTAATTACTATGTCGAGCTAAACTCTTATACTAAGGATTTGATGTAGCTTAATTTGATTCCAGTTTATAATATTAGATTTGTTTTTCCTTGTTCTTGCTATAATTTATTATTGAACTTAAAGCTTCCAGGCAGAGTTTATCCCCTTGATTGTTTTATTTCATTAATCACTATCGGAAGAAGGGTTTTTGATACAAAAAAAGTAATAAATTTACATAAGAATAATAACTTGATGCGGAAGCTATATGGTTTGACTCATGAGGGGTTTTCATAAGTTAATGACCTTAGGTTATGAATTCACAAAACAAACCATAAAACTTAATGATTTAATTCATGTTTGATTGTGCTATTGGAAGATAGGTAATTAAACCGGATTAGAATAGCTAACAATACATCGGGAGAGCTTGTTAGTGATTTTAGGATTGTTTCCCCTACTTGAACAATTAAAATTGATTATCAAACTAATAAAATAAACTGGATAAGAATTAAGTGAAATCAATATTCCTAGTAGTTTTAAACCTTGATCTCTTTTCATCTAAATTTTGTTGCTTGATTTCTTTCTGTTTTATTTTCGAATTTACTTTTCTTACAACAAATCTCTCTTATTATCATTTAAATAATAATAGGTTAACATAATTTTGGTACTTGGTATATAATCCCTGTGGATACGATACTCTTTTCACTCTATATTACTTGTTGCGATTTCGTACACTTGCGAAAATCTCTGTCAGCCCCTGTGTCTAGCATGACGCTAGTTGATTTTTCATTAATAGCTACATTGGCATATAGCAGTCTCTTCATCTTGGGGATGCTAGGAGGAAGGGTTCTTATTATGGAGCTCAAGTATTGCAAGAATCCCAAGTTGGCTTGGGTTTCTTCTACCTCTTGCTTTTTAAATTCATCACACATCGCATTTATTGCCTTCTTGTAACAGACTGATTTTCTTTTAGTGTCGGTAATAGTGAGTTACCGGTCTGTGAATAGTACCATCGGTTCGGGATTTTCATTCTTGTGAAAGAATGATTTTGATTTGGGCTCTACTATGCATGAGTGAAATGTGGTATGATGAGATTGATTTTGTTATGTGAAGCTATGATCATATGCTAGGGTTATCAGCCCTTATAAATAGGCGGATGCACTTATTTGTGTGATGGAGGTGGTACTTTCATAGGCCATGATTGTGTGATGGGGGTGGCACTTTCATAGGCCACGATTGTGTGATGGGGGTGGTGCTTTCATAGGCCACGATTGTGATGGGGGTGGCGCTAACATAGGCCACGATCAAATCTGCTTATGTTCATTCTGCATCAGTACGAGCCTTAACTAAAGAATGAAATTTATTTTTGCTATAAAAGAATGAAGACAAATTTGCATTTATAATCGTCTTATTGCTATCAAAGTATTGGAATTAAATGAATGCGATTTCGGTATTTATATAGTTGAGTAATTTAAAGCATTGTGCGACTTGCCTTGGTCATTCTTGTTATTTTAATTGTCGATTATTTAGCACCAATGAGTCTTCCACTCAGCGCGTTGATTTTTATCACGCGCAGGTTAGGAACGGAGGGTGTTCTGCAAGACCAGAGGAGTAACATCATAGTAGATATCACATTTTGGGTAGGATATTTTGTAAATGGTGATTTTTGGCATGTATATAAATATTGTGTTGTGGAGGTTGTATATAATAAGTTTATAATGTATTAAGAGTTATTATTATTTAAGGAAATAACATCTCATTATATTTTTGGTGTATGATGATTATATATTCCTTGAAAAGAATGTGTTTAAAATATGATAAGTATATTGATGGATATTGAGAAGTGCTTGTGGTATGTTGTGTTGAATTGGAGTTTTGGGGTTTTGGAGAAAATTGGAAGTGTGTATATTTTCTTTGTGTGGCAAGTTAATTTTTAGGGGAAACCCTTGCGAAATTTTCGTAGGAATTTCCTTCAATATTTTTGTTATTTTTAAACAATGTTAATTACTTGCCTCCTTATGAAAATCTAACCACTTCTAATTTGTGATCTAGCTTTAATAAGTGACATAAGACAGTGCTCCGGCACCGATTGTGGCATCTGCCGTCTGGTTCTCCGGAATTGGCAGGTGGGTGTTACATTTCTTATTGGGGCAATCTTTTGTCCAATGCGGCCCATCGCAGATGAAGCAAGGTTTCGAGGGTTTGGAATCATAACTCTTGGACGGTTTGTCATATTTTTCGCCAAAAGATTTGGATGAACCGCCCTCCTTGTGACTCTGATCCTTTTTCTCACTATGCTTCTCTCCCCCACTCTTACCAGGATTGGGCTTCTTATTCTTGATTTGGTTGGAGTAGTCGGTTAGAGTTTTAGCCACGGCAATGGCATCGTCAAGTGTTTGCACGTCACGCTGCTCTAACTCTACCTTTGCCCAATCTCTTAGCACATCCTTAAAGTAGAAGAGAGCCTCTTTGTCGGATAGATCATCGATCTCCAATATAAGGGTAGTAAACTCCTTGATGTAATCGGAGATGCTACCGCTTTGTTGTAGACGACGTAGTCTACCCCATAAACGACGTAGTCTACCCCTTGCTTCACTTTCTGCATTGTGAGGTACGAAGTGCTTCCATAATTCTGCCTTGAATTGCTCCCACGTATTGATAGCACAAATGCCTTTCTCACACTCCGCATACTTCCTTCGCCACCATAGTTGAGCAGCATCCCAGAGGAACAAGGGGGCATTACCAATTTTGGCAGCATCATCCAATACCCCCATGGCCGCAAAGTACTGGTCAAGGCCAAAGAGAAAGCTCTCCACCATCGAGGCGCTACGCGTACCATTGTACGTCGCAGGCTTGGGCACCTTCAAACCAGGTACCGAAGCACTGGTGGTAACACTGGTTGAGGCAGGACTACTCATATGATGGTGCACCCGACATTCAGAATGGATAGCATCTACTTCACTGCATAGGGCACTAATTTTAGATTCGGTGAATGTTCGTACCTCGGTCATCCTACCAACAAGGGCTTGAAGCTCCTCTCATAGGGCTCTGCCAAGCTCAGTGATCATGCCTTTGGCGGCCCGAGTGATCTCTTCATTCTCCTGAATAATATTGTCAATTTGTTCGGAGAGTTCTCCCACAATAGCTTCTTGAGTGGATAAAGATCGCTCAAGAGCTACGATTTTCTGCTCCACAGGATTTATGGGAGGGGTTCGTGCCTTTAACTTCCCCCGCTTAGGTCGAGCACGCACCTACTCACGGCCTTGAATGGCTTCAGCTTGCTCGGGTTATTGTTCTACAGCAACAACCACGTTAGCTTCCTCGTTCACGATGAATCAAGACGAAAGGCTTGGTACCTAGGATGAAACCCGCTCTGATACCACCTGTCACGGAGATAGGTTTTAGCTATACCTATCCGCGCGACACTTAGTCACCCTTGAGACTTTAAGATGCGCTCAGTAAGCCTTGAAGTCATGTTGGAGCGAAAATGTAAGCTAAGTAGAGAAGAGAACACAAGAGAGCTTGTAAGAGTTTTGTTGTAGATCTCTTATTACTCAAATGCGTGGATGATTTACAAATGAGGGGAGGTGATGTATTTATAGGAATTTCCACTTCCTTAACACATGCTTACAATTCTTTACAAGAAATGTGTGGTGGAGGTTTAGTGGATCATTCTAAATTTAGAGATATTTTATCATCCACCTTACACATGTGTAGAATAATCTAGAATAATCTAGAATATTATAGATTATATATCTAAATACTTTGTGGGCTAGAGTTTTCTTTGTGGATCCAGAAGCTTCTTGAACTTGGTAGCTCTTTCTTGGCCTTGCTAGAACTTTCCCACGAATTCTAACGGCTTCCAGTTGTTGTTCCAGATTATATAATTATGTCGTAACTATATAATAATAATTATAACAAAAAGTCATTTTAAAACTCTTATCAGTTGTTGTTCCAGAATAATTCTTTTTTTTTCCAAAAAATTTATTTATGCTAAGAGTAAAAAGTTATAAAAAATTTTTGACAGGTAATTTATTAATTATTAAAAGTTATATTACTTAGCCATAGGTTCAATGAAAGTTATTGTAAAAAATATGAAAAAATTTATTAAAATGTGAATCTTTTTATATATATTTAATATTAAAAAATAAAAATAAACATCTGAGAGCATAATACCAAACAAAAATATAACGGTCCACATAAAAATAATTTAAAGTTTTAATATGATTTTTCTCTTATTATTAATTAAAAAGTTATTTTACCAAATTCGTGTTATTTTTACATATATTATGACATAAATTTTATACTAATAAAATAGAATTTTTGAGAAAAAAAGGAAATATAATTTTATATAAATAAAATATATTTTTATATAAAAATTAATTAAAATAGAGTTAATACAAATGAAAATATGGAAATACTCCGGAAACAAAGTGGGGGCTAATTTTGGATGTTCTTTCTATATGACAGTACCAATGTTGGAATTGTGAATAATTTCAATTTGATATTAGGTTGTCCTCAAAAATAAAATCTCAAATTATACGTGCCGAAACCAGAGCCTCTCTTTGCGCGCGCCTAAAGTAAAGCCACGTGCGCAAAACAAGTTAATGTACTGATACATACTAAATAACGAAGGAGGACAGATTAATCCAACGGTTGAGGATGATTTAGTGAAAGATCAGGATATCGAGTATCGACTTTTGTTAGCATTTGGAATTGGAATTCTCTCTTTAATTTTTTTTGGGTCATCAAAATGGTAATTAAAAGTAGTATCAGCACATCCACCAATGCCAGTTCATTCATTTCTTGGAAGACCCAATTCCAAAATCCTGTAAATTCGAAGCTTCTTGCTTTACCGGCTGCTGCTTTTGGAGTACCCAAAAGAGTCAGTTTCTCTCTTCGTGCAATGGGTTCATCTGCTTCTTCCCAAAGACCAGACAATATTCAAGGTATTTCTGTTTGTTTTTTTTATTTTCTTTCGAGAAATTCTTCCTCAAATTAGATTTTTTATTTGTTTTGCAAATTTAAGATGTCATCTTCATATCAATCTTTATCTCTTATTTGGCGTATCTATTCTGTCTACTGTGTTGAATGCGGCCCAGTTAGATGCATGTACGTTATATGATTTCTATACTTTAGTTAACCAAGTGCTGTTCAATTATGAGTAGGTCGTATTTGTAATGAATTATAGGAGTTTGTTTTCTTTTCTTGAGTTTATTTTGATAGACGAATATGATAGTTTTGGAAGTCTGAAATGGACGTTTGGTTTTGGCTGGAAATTTTAGAGCACAATACTTTTTCGTGTGAGAGGTGCTTTCTTTTGATTATATAGTTCTTAGGAGGTGGTATCTGACAATATTTTAGAGCACAGTAACCGTCCTTGATTTAAGAAAGAGAGGTGTCTATAAGTAGCCGTCTGCCATAGTTTTTGTCAGACAATTCTGGAAAGCAGGGAGCCTGTACTACTATGGCAATTATAAATTCATGCTGTCATGGACCAGATAAACTATTTGGGATTTTTATTATCTTGCATGATCTTCGTAACTATTTGAACTCGTAAAGTTGTTTTGATTCCTTGTGTTGTGTGATTCTTACTAATTAAGGTATATCTTTATTCCTGAACACTTGGTAACCAAAGAAAATTAATCTTAATGGTTTCAATTAATGATCCTCTGCATAGGTTAAGTATGCCCTGGTGATCTCATTTATTGCTCACTGGATTCTTCTAAAATTCTTCTTATTGACTGCTCTTTTGGTTGTTGTACAAAAGTTAGTGATGTTACAGATGCTAGTGATGTAGAGTTGTTGACCTTGTGTGAGTGTGTGTGTTATGCTTGGCTCAAATTTATGCAATTAACTACATGCCTAACACATTTTTGGATTCCCAGTAGTTCATTTCTTTTGGTAGGGAATGAGAATTGGTTGCCTGGAGGTCCTTGAAGTTGTTGGTAGTCGATACTACAGCAGAATATAGAAATGAGTTTTATTCATGTTCAAAACTGTTTTCAGTTATCCTGAATGTCACTACAATATTTGATCATACTAATCTGTGATTTGTGATTCAATTTCTTGAATCTATCACTACGATTGTTTAGAATTATAGGAGCCTTTACTCATCTTTTAACTGTCAGATTTGTTTTGTGGTCTTTCATAGAGGCAGGAAAGGTTGATTATACTTCTGTAGCAGATGATGAATGGAAAAAGAGGCTTACAGCAGAACAATATTACATAACACGTCAGAAAGGGACTGAAAGGGCTTTCACTGGGTATGATTCTAGGATGCAACTTTCTTTTTTCTTTTACTGAATTATAATTTAGGAGTTTCTGGGTCTTTTTCTGATAATTTCCCTGCTGCCTGCTTGAACATGATATGTCATAATGAGAAGACAAACACATTCCTTTCAAGTCAACAAAACCTTTTAGAATTATATCTATCCAATATCTATTTGATCAAAATAATGAAGATTGGTACTTTCCCTTAACCAAGCCACTGCCAATGTGTTAAGAATATGAGCGTAGGATCGAGTCACAAAGCGGTTTACTGAAAATCTATCTGATTCTTCTTGCAACCTATTTTTGCTAATTAATTCAAGCTCTTCAAAGGGAACTTGAAAACCTTGGATCTTGTTACAGCGAGTGCTCCAATCTCGTGTTTGGGAATATTCTAACTTATTTTATTGATAGCAATAATACCTCTTTAAGAGGTTACAATGACAAACTAGGAAATTATAAAAAGAGGAAGTTTAGTCTATTTAAGATTAAGACTAACTAGAATCTAGGATCTTATACTAATTAGGAACCTATGTTTTATTGAATCCTATTTAAACTAATAATCTAACTAATTCTAGGGATCCTATACTAATTAGGAATCCACGACCATTTAACTAGTTAATATTTCAGTAATACCTATGCGTCCATAACACTATGAGTTGCTGGCTCTTTCTTCAACACGCATTTTGCTAGAGTCCCGAGCTCTTCTTGAGAGCTTACGGTTTCATGTTCTATTTCACTCTGCTGGGGTTAGTAAATGTGTCAATTTTACAGGATTATTGTGCTACTTGAGTAATTGAGTTGGATGAACAAAATTAAGGTGTAATCATGCTTTCCAGGTAAGCCTTGGTAGATGTATAAAATTTTAACATAGGATTAGCTTGTCTTAAAGTATGCAGAGCATTTACTATCAGAATTTTAACTTTCAAGAGAGTCTGCCTATTTCTTTGCTCATAGCTAGCTCAATAGACCATTGATGATCCTGCACTGAACATTTCTTCCAATAAGGGCATATTGATTCACTAATTTTTTTTTTTTTCCTTAATTTTCAGGGAATACTGGAACACCAAAACCCCTGGAACTTACCACTGCATATGTTGTGATACACCTCTGTTTGAGTTACGTATACTCTTTCTTTTTCCTTTTGACATTTAGCTGAATTGGGTTTTTCGTGAAGTAACATGCAAATATTTTGTCCTTCAGGTCATTCACTAAATTTGATAGTGGAACTGGTTGGCCATCATACTATCAGCCTGTAGGAAGCAATGTAAAATCAAAACTAGACTTGTCAATTATTTTCATGCCCCGTCAAGAAGTTGTTTGTGCTGTTTGTGATGCTCATTTAGGTCACGTCTTTGATGATGGTCCACCTCCCACTGGAAAACGCTATTGTATCAATAGGTAAACCATTTTGTTCTGCTTTTGTTTTTTTTTCTAATTTCCGAACTTGTTGTTTCTAGTGAATTTCATTTGAAAATTTTGACTCTTGTTTGCAGCGCATCCTTGAAGCTGAAACCTAAGTGAGAGGACAGTGCAAGTCAAAGTTTGTGTACGTGTAAAGTTAATTATCAACATGCAAAATCACTAAAAGCCAGTTGTATGTGCTGAAAAATCTGGATGTTATGTTCGATTTGTTGTTATTTTAGATGCTGTAAGCACAATTCGGACGTCAGGTTCCTTACATTACGTTTCTAATCTTTTAAGCAATAAAATTGAATGGGTTTCATGTGTGTTACTAGTGAAATATAAATTTACTTTTAAACTTTGTTATCTTAACCTTGCGGTATTATTACTTTTTGATGGCTTATTTTGCTCTAAAATTACAAACTATAATTCCAAATATGGGTAACATTGTATATCTTTCATATTAATATTAGTTTTTTGGATTATTGATTTTTGTATATAAAAAATTGATGATATGTGGTTAGAATAAATTTTGAAATAATAATTTTTATATTTTTAACCAGTTAATAGGTGTTCAATTGATTTAGTTTTGTAAGTTTTTAATAGATGTAATTTTATAAATTTAAATATTTAATAAATCAAAATAAAAATTAAAAGTGGCACGAGAATAAAGTATTTAAAGGTCAATATATTGGACCATATGTTATGGTCCTAATTTTCCACTGGTGTGCGGAATGATGAAACTCTCGAAAAGCAAATTTACATAGAAGAATGACCAACCAACTTTTAACAATTGTTTAAATGGAGGATTTTTGGAGTTTTTTTGAAAGTAAGTTAAAGTAAAGTTAAATTGTTAGATTGTTTGGGAAGAAGGTCTAGGCAACCGACCATTTTAGTTTGTTTGGATTGAGAGTTTTGGGAGGTTTTGAGAGTAAAACAGGGGTGAGCAAACGGTCGGTCTAGTGAGGACCGAATTGAATAGAGATAAAAAAAAAATACAAACCGAAATCTTTTGCTAACAGATCAATCCAAATTGAAATTGGCTTTTGAATCGAATCAAATCAATTGGTTTGATTAGTTTTGATCGATTTTGCCATTTCAATTTCATTTTAAATTCGACTGATAAATTTCTGTAAAATCCAATCGAATCGAATTGAATCCAAGTATAAGTTCTGTGTAAATCAAATAAATCGAAAACCGAATCTCTTTATATTTAACTGATTGAAATGAACTGAAAATGAGTCAATTTGATTTTTGATTCAGTTCGGTCTGTAAGTTTGCACACCCCTAAAGTAAAGTAAGGTTAAATTATTAAATTGTTTGGAAGGAGGTATTTTTATAATCATTTGAAGGTAAAAATTTTCAGAACTCTTCACATTTCTTAACCCATGAAATTGAAGGGCCGGAAAGGATTAAGAATTTTTGTTTTTCATGTCCCTGTATTTATTTTTTTTAAATTCTAAACTGCTCTTTTTTAATATTTCTATTTTGTTAATGTCATTGAAAACTTAAATCTAAAATTTTACGTTTTTAAACCACCGATATCCGGACTCTATCACAAAGGTCCGCTTTAAAGGAAATCAAACTCGAGAGTTTTTCTAATATATCCGATCTCCTTTACCAACTGAGTCACAATTCATAGGTATTTAAAATAATATTTTAATATTTATAAATTAATACTTTATTTAAAAAATAGTTATAATCATTTTGTATATCTAAAATAACTCCTTTTTTAGGAGGTTTTTTTTTTTCAAATCTCATGTATAACTTTTACTTTCTAATATTTTCAAAATCAAATATTGTGATTTTCAAAAAAAAAAAAAAAATCAAATTTGTAGTTTTACTAAATCTTTATTTACTTTGTCATCTTTATTCTATGTAGAAGAATGGGAGTGGCCTCTACGTAGAAGAGTGGTGGGGGTGGGATGTAGAAGAGTGGGGCAAGTTTTCTAGTGGTTATTTAACAAGAGTGGGGGTGGTTTCTATGTAGAATACTGGGTGGGGCTAAGGGTGGCCTTGGCCTTATTCTATGTAGAAGAGAGTTTAGTGGGGGTTATTTGACACTGCATTTTTCAACCTTTCAAATTGGGAGTTGGGGAGAATTAAAAATCCCAGTTTCATATTTATATTTTAAAATCTGAACATTATATGTTGTTTTGGAGATTCAAACCAATACCTATTATCAGATCTTATATACACTTACCACTAGACTATGTCTTGATATACTTTTTCTTTCTAATTAATTTATATATCCTTGACATTTAAATCAGAAAGAATTAATCAATGTCAATAAATTAATATTTTATTAAAAGAAATGATCCTAATTAATTAATTAGTTTATCCGACAAATTTAACAAATGAGGGATTTTTTTTAAAATTTCATATTCAACCTTCTTTTCAATACCTTCAAATCAAATAATACAAGGTTACTAAACTTTCATTTATTTTTATTTCCTTTATTTTATTTTACCACATCCTACTTTTACTAAATCTTTAGCTAAATCCTTAATGTTATGTTTTCATTAAAGGAAAATATGAAAGGAAAAAAAAATAAGTGAAGCACATATTGAAGGAAATTTATTTTTTCTTATTTAGGAATAAAAGAGAAAAATATTGATTAACGAA
Organism: Jatropha curcas; assembly: GCF_041381405.1. Taxonomy (NCBI): domain Eukaryota; kingdom Viridiplantae; phylum Streptophyta; class Magnoliopsida; order Malpighiales; family Euphorbiaceae; genus Jatropha; species Jatropha curcas. The sequence goes on along the minus strand of NC_143157.1, from coordinate 8,845,908 downwards.
AGAAAAAATATAAAAATTTCTCTTGATGCATCAAAATTTAATGTCTTGAGTTTGAGTCTTCTCGACCACAAGTGTTTTCACCAATTTGATAAATTCAAGAGAGGACTACCTTTTGTTGTGTAGTCCGTAATATCATTTCGACCAATCGAATCTCCCTATGAATAAGAAAAAAAAAGAGAGAAAAATGACAAAAAAAAAAAAGAAAATTAAAAATTTTTTTTACTAGTTTCCTACCTTGTTTTCTTTCCCTTCAAATCCAAACAAAATGTAAAGGTGGGGACCAGTTGGTGCCATGTCAATTCATTTTTCATAGGCTAAAAACATTTCTGGATCTACAAACATTAGATAATCACTGCATGATGTAAAAAAATACTACATGATAGGAAAACTTTCAAAAATTTTTTTATTGACCCTTTTTTAAATATTTTCCTATTGAAACCTCAAACATCGCACGTATTACCACGGAGCCCTTTTGATAGAATGTGACTAATTTCCCATTCTCCCATAACCTAGATTGCTACGGTTTCTACTCATCTATTTCTCATTCAATTTTTATGGCGTCTAAGGGACCATTGCTTTGCTACATTTTCTATAGCATTTAAATATGTGGGGTTGAGTCGGGCTAATCATATAGTTGTTCTTGGTGTCTTACAAGATATAACCACTGCTTTGCTTGTGGATGAGTCAGTCAGCCAGCTCAATCTCTAACTCATGTTTTTCAAATCCACATGATGTCACTATACAGCGACAGAGCCAATGTTTTTTCATAAGAGGATTAAAATATGTTCGTCATTTCATACGATGAATAAAAAATTAATTCTAATTAAAAAGCACGTAAGAATAATATAATTACACAAATAAATATATATCACATATGTCAATTTTTCAATAAAAACAATATAAATGACAACAAAATAATAAAAATATTTAATATAGGTAATAAATTTTAATAGGAAAGAAATAATAATTTTCTAAAATTTACATATTAAAAATTAGAATGAAAATAATAATTAATGTTTAAAACTTTAATTATGTTATTATAATTTTAAAATTCGATCAACTTAATTTCATTTTTTTATTTTTTTTTTAAATTAAAATAAAATCACGAATTATAATATTGAATCTATCCATTTGAATAAATCAAAATATCATGTGCTTATTTAATGCATTAGAATTATAAAATTTTTTTAGTTGTTAAGTTAATTAAAATATAAATTTATAATGCTATTGTATAATTTAATATTTATCTGAATTTTTATGTATTCGTAAAATGAAATCAAGCTTAAAGCTAAAATTTAAAAATAATTTAAAATTAAATAAACTGAAATTAAAATTAATGATATAAACTATTCAATAGCAATAAAAAGTATTTTATGAAAATTGTGAGATATGTGCTTGTTTATATATATAAAATATAAAAACTAACTAAAATAACTAGCTAAAACAAAAAACTGCTGCCATTAAGAGTTAAACTCAAGTCGTTGGACTTATAGTGATAGAACACATGCCACGAAGTTAACAAGTAAGTCATAACTATTGACTATATAAAACTTTTTCATAAAAGCCAAGGTGAGCAGTGGCCCCCATTCCCCTCCCTCCGCAATGCCGCCAGCTCAAGTTAATGGCAAGACAGTAAAAACCGTGAATGCTACTGCATCCTTTTATTATCAAAAGGACAAAAATATATTTATCATTTTATACGATAAATAAAAAATAAATTTAATTAAAAATATATCAAAAATATGTAATTATATAAATAATAATAATATGTCAAAATTTTTTGATGAAAAATAGTGTAAATAACAACAAAAAAAATAATAGAGATTTTTTACTATTCATAACGATTTTCAATAGAAAAGAAATAATTTCTTAAATTTTACATATTAGAAGTTACAATGAAAATGACTATTAGTATTTAAAATTTTAAATATGTTATATTAATTTTACAATCAATTCAATTTCATATTATTTTTCAAAAACTATTAAAATAGAATCATGAATTATAATATCAAATCCTTCTCTTTGAATAAATTAAATATCTATGTGTTTATTCAATGAATTTAGAATACTAAAATTTTATTAAATTGTTAAATTTTAATTAAATAGCCAATAATAAACAATTGAAATATAAATTTGTAATAATATTGTATAGTTTAATATTTATGCGAATTTTATGTATTCATAGAATGAAATCAAATTTAAAAAAGAATATAAAATAAAATAACCTAAAATTAAATTAATGATTTAAGTTATTCAATGCAACGAAAAATAATTTATGAAAATTATGGGACCTTGTGTGCTTCTTTATATATATTTAAACTAATTAAATTTATATAAAAATCAACTAAAATTATTCTTATATATAAAAACTAATTAAAATAATTAGTTAAAACTTGGTAAAAAACTAAACTAAAAAACCAAAAACAAACAAAAAAACCTTGTCTTTGCGGTTTGATAAGCGAGAGACACACACCACCAAACTAATAAGAGCAATTAGGGGTAACCAAAATTCCGGAATTATCGGTTTTGGTTTCAAAATTGACAGTTTCGATTTCAAAAAATATGAAATCAAAAACTAAATTGAAAACTAATGGTTCCAATTACGGTGTGATTAGGATTCCGATTCTTTAATGGTTTCAAAATCGACGGTTTCGACCAATTTTCTGGTGAATCGCATAATTATAAAATAAAAAACTAAGGTACATTTTTTTTTGAAAATTTAAAATTTAAATATTTATGAAATAACTATTAAAAAAAACTTCTAGAAAAAACAAGAAAAAGGCTTCACCTTAATTTTTTTTAAGTGCTTGAACTTATTTTGTTTTTATGATAATTTGGACAATAATCAGAGGTTGGACTTTGAAGAAATTATTGATAATAATTTGGACAACAATTACAAATGGGAGAGCTTAGAAAGATTGAAGAGTAGAGAGAAATAAATTTGTGGGAGGATAAACGAAAATAATGGAGTATTTGTAGTGAATACAAAAAATTAACTTTCCACAAATGCCCTTAAAACTAGATGTTATATAGCCGTTTATATTTATCAAGAGGGTTAATTTGGAAATTTCACAAAAATTTTTGAAAAAGTAAAAAAAATTCTACTGAAATCGCCAGTTTTACGCTGTTGAAAAATCCGTTAGTTCTATCCAACTCTTGGAATCAATGATTTACGGTTCCTCAAAATTTGAAATCAGAACCCGACCGCAAAACTTCAGTTTTAATTCTGCAAGTTTCTAGTTTCGATTCCCACCTATTCTGAACCAACGGTTCTAGTTCTGAAAAACCGAAAAATAGCCATGCCCAGCACAATACAATAAAAAGCCCATTATAAAATCTTATGGAAGCCAGGGAGCGGTCACCCCCCAGCCCCTGGCTCCTTCATTGATATTTTTGTTATTCTTTTCTCTATTTCTACTCAGAAGGCACACTTATTATATCTCTTAAGGCAAACCTTATATTAGTTTGCGCCGTTTTACGAGAGGACCTCCATTGTTAGGTCAATTAGGAGAAAAAAAACTACAGTAATTAAATTCTTCTATTGCTGATTTATCTCACATAAGATCCAATTACACATTCTAAGGCCAAAATGAGTTTCCTTGCGATGAATAATTACATCTAGAGTCCAAGTCATCGAACTTGATCAATAAATGGTTGGAAAATGGAGAGAAGGGGGAGAGGGAGATTGTCGATGGGATAGGAAGAAGGAGAAGAGAAAAATGATTCTCTTTTTTGTAGGTTATAAGTAGATCTGATTTGGTTGGCGGTTCATTTCAATTTCAATTGATATTTTTAAACAATTTCTTTTTGGATTTTTGAGTGGTTTGAGTCCGATTTTAGTGGTATATCTTGTATTGTTATTTTTTTTTTTTTTTTGGAGAGTTTTAATTAATTTAAGACTTAATTTTCACAGATATTGTATAAAATAATACTTCAAATCTTTAAAATTTTAATTTAAATCAAAATTATTTAAAAATCAAAAAAATTGAATGGTTTCATTTACACATTTAATTTTAAAATTTTTAATTTATTGGATAAACTATTCAACTACTTCTGCAATGTAGTTTGCAAATTAAAGAATTTTTTTCATATATACATTAACTATATATATACATATACACACATATTTGGGCCTTTATTTCTGTAATTAACAATCATGTGATTAATTAATTTATTTATTTGGGCTGTTTACTTTTTATCTTACTTTAATTTAATTTACTATTTGCAAGAATTTGAGAGGAAGAGAAAGAAAAACTATCAATATGTTGAAGTTAAATTTGAATTATTGTTATTTAAGCTTAATATGCATTTTTTTTTTTATAATTTCCTTTTTATTAAGTGGCTTAATGTTGTTTTCGCTTCTGAATGATGCTCAAGTTAAATTTGTATCATGAATGAAATTCGATTAATTATATTAAAATTAATTAATATTTATGATTCTGTTAAAGTCGGTCGATTAAAAATTTTTTTTTTTTCTAAAAATTGTGGCGCGGTTAACAACTTAATAACTAAAATTAATTCGGTCACGATTAAAATATTTATTCCGTTAAAGTAAAAAAATATTTGATTAAAATATTTAGTCAAAAATGACTGCCGAATGGTCGCCCCTCTACACGGTATTGCAATCTTTCCAAAAGAAAAAACTAGGCGGAGGTGGAGCCCTTAACCCAGGAAAGACCTAGAATACTGTGGGAACTGCCTTTTCCTCTTTATTAGTATTTCTTTTTTGTCGCATTCCACTTTCATTTTAGTGAAGTGCAAGTATATAAGAAGACAATAGCAACTGAAACTGAGGCATCTTTTCGCCACTCGCAGCTATCGCTACACTAGGTTCAGAGGAAAAAGAGAGTAAGAGAAATGGGAGAAGAGGTGATACTTTTGGATTTCTGGCCGAGTCCTTTTGGGATGAGGGTGAGAATAGCTTTGGCAGAGAAAGGAGTCAAGTATGAATACAGAGAAGAGGACTTGAGGAACAAAAGTCCTCTTCTACTGCAGATGAACCCAATTCACAAGAAGATTCCTGTTCTTATCCACGATGGAAAACCCATCTGTGAGTCTCTTATTGCTGTTCAGTACGTTGATGAAGTCTGGAGTGATAAATCTCCTCTCTTACCCTCCGATCCTTACCAGAGAGCTCAGGCCAGATTCTGGGCTGATTTTGTTGACAAGAAGGTACACATCTCTCCCTTTTCATATATCTTTTTGTCTTCTTTTTTTGCCAAATATCAGATCTGCATAGCAATAGACATGTTGTGCCATTTTTGTCCTGCCAATCAAACCAATTCTATGCTTTTATCTGCAATTTGATGTGCTTCCCGAAACTCATTGGATATATTTTTTTAATTATAAATTTTAGACTATACCAAAATGCTTTAGCTATCAGAGTTAGAACTAAACAGAGCTTCATAACTATGTTTTCTTGAAAAATTAAATAAGTTGTATATGATGTGACAGATATATGATATTGGAAGGAAAATATGGACTACAAAAGGAGAAGAACAGGAGGCAGCCAAGAAAGATTTCATTGAATGCCTCAAGTTGTTGGAGGCAGAGCTTGAAGACAAGCCTTACTTTGGGGGTGAGAGGATTGGGTATGTGGATGTTTCACTTGTACCATTTTATTCATGGTTTTATGCATATGAGCAGTTTGGCAACTTCAGTACAGAGGTTGAGTGCCCCAAACTCATTGCTTGGGTTAAGAGGTGCCTTGAGAAAGAGTCTGTATCCAAGTCCCTTCCTGACCAACAGAAGGTCTATGACTTTGTTCTGCATCTGAGAAAGGTGTATGGATATGAGTAGGAGGAGGAAGGATTAGTATATGCCTGGGGTGTGCTTCGCATTTTAATTTAAATAATGAGCAAAGGTTGCCTGTGACTGTGCGAGGACACTTAGTTGTGCTTCGCTTCGCTTCGGTTATTTATATGTATATATAGTGCATTTTATTCTTGCTTTTAGTACTTTTATTATGGAGTAATAATTATATGTGTTGTTTCTGCTGTGTATAACATATTGTGTTGTTTTCGTTTAACTCGCTCTATTGGTATCCTAACTTCGATTTCATTACATTTTTTCTATTCAAAATTTTTATTTGTTGTTCAGTGCCAAGGAGTGTGAAACCAGATTCAATTAACACTGTTCAGTATTTTCTGAAATTTTGACATTAAGCCGACCATATATCCTAAAATAAAGACTCCCAAACATACTGCTCATCATCATTGTGCTTTGTAGTGAAACCGCCTTCTCTGCAACAAGACGATGTGAGTAAAACCCAGCACCAAACTGGGCATTAAAATTTCAACATCTCTTTTGCTCTGATAAAACAAAATAATGTTTACAAATTCAGTTTGGAATATGAAACAATCAATTGTAAAATCAAAAATCTATTAAGGAATGTAAAAAACATTAAAAGATCTTTTTATTTTCTTTTTTTTTTTTTTTTTGTTTAAATAACAAGTTAGAAGAAGAAAGGAGGAACTTTTATTGGTTAATTATTTACTTAAAGAGTTGTTGATGAGCTTACGAAGGAAGATCTCTTTGTTACTATAAAAAGTATTGATAATAAGACTGAGAATCTGGTTACAATCTTCCCGCAAAAGTATTTGCATACCCATAATTTTATTCTAACAAGCTCAAATTCTACCCGAAAAAATTGACTTAATGCATAAATTATCCTTCTCGTAATAAAGTTTGTGACACTCCCCATGTCTACAGTGAGTTATTGAACACTTCATTCTATAAAATTGTACTAATTAAGTACTTTAACTTGCAAAAATTATTTTATGGAATATTCAAACTTTTAAAATTAAATTAATTAAATACTCATTAGATAGTTAAAAAATATAAAAATTATTATTCCAAACATTATATTAACCACACATTAAATGGATATCTTGCACGTAAATATCAAAAATACCAAAAATAAATGTTATTATTAATATAAAAAGGCATACAACATTAGCAAAATTCATAATTTTAGAAACATAATAGATCGCTCGCGAAGTTAAGATACCATTAAGTTTTTTTTGCATAAAGTACATGGTATATTTGTTAACTGAATTTATGAAGAGAGAGAGAGAGAGAGAGAGCCATGGGTGAGAATGGATGTGGAGAGAGATATAAAAGGTTGACTTTTCTTATTTGTGTATAGTTTTTTTTTTTTAATATTTTGTGGGTCTCATAATATAAGTATTTTAGTCTTTTTATTTTAACGTAAAAATTAATGGAAAATTGCCACTTTTTCGACGGAAAAACTATAATCCGACGAAATCAAACCTTATCGATTTCATAATAGTTTTATCAAAATATATGGACGAAATTGTTAATTTGGCCAAAATTCAGGTCAAAATAGTAACTTTCACTAATTTAAATTTTCCAATTAATTTTTTTTTTCTTGCTACTAAATTCTTACTCTCCATTTGTTATAAATTAACTCAAAATGTTGCATTTATTTATAAATAAAATTCTTACACACCATTTGGTATAAATTAACTCAAAATGTAGCATTTATTTATAAATAAATTTTAGATATAAATGAATTTTTCATGTTTGGAACAAATTCAGAAACCGCAAATTTATTTACCTTTATTCCTAAAATACCCTTGGCAAAATAATTTAAGAAGGCTATGAGGATGGAGAGTTTTTTTGTCATAAAGTTTGTGTTATTTAAATTTGTAGAATTCATTTGAAACTTCCATATATTTTTTTTATAGAATTCTGTTTATTTATTTCAAATCCATAAAATTGAATTCTTCATTTTTTTTATACCAAACACAATTTTAAATTGATAAAATGAATTCAACAAAATTTTATGGAATTTATTTATTCCAAATACAGGTTAGTTTTATATATGGATATTAGTGCCTGAGTTTTTCATTTTTTTCTATTTTGGTGTTTGAATGAAAAAAAGCTAATAATTCAGTGCACTAACTTTTTAAAATTTTTATTTTAATATTTCAATTTGATTTGGTTCATTGGAATATGATTGTGTAATTGTAGGTTCCGTTTTTTCACATTTGGCATATGACACGACATAAGAGCATCTCCAATGTAACTATGGATTGTGACTGATATGTCTTAATAAATAGAAGTTGTGGATGGTAATATAGCTGAATATATATTTGCAGATGTTAGACTTTAAAAATAATTCTTTAATGCACGAAGAAGAAATCAGTTTCAATGCAAAAAGAAGTTTTGAGGCTAAATAAAGGAGAAGGCATAAAGGAAAATAAAAAAATAAGAAAAAATGAATAAATAGAAAAAAGAACAAAAAACTAAGTCACATTGTCCAACAGACCCTCTAAAAATAAAGAGCGTGATAGACAATATCTCTTTTTCTTTTTGACACATCAGACTCACAGATTAAATAGACAATAGCGTTGGATAAGGTTTTTATATTTAACTATCAACTTTTCAGACGTGGCAGATAAATTAACACAATCAATAGTTGTATTGGAGATGCTCTTAGATTTAAAAAAAAATGGCTCTCCAATACACGAAAAAGAAATCAGTTTCAGTGTAAGAAAAAGTTTGAGCGTGAATAAAGGAAAATAAATAAATAAGAATAAATAAATAAATAGGAAAAAAAAGAACAAAAAGCAGAGTCATGTTTTTTAACAGACCCTCTGAAAATAGAAAGCGTGATGGAAAATGTCTCTTTTTTTTTCTTTGACACATCAGACTTACAGACTAAAACAAACAATAGCATTGAAGAAAGTTTTTATTTTTAACTTTCAATTTTTCAGGCATGGTAAATAAATTAAAGCAATCCATTGTTGCATAGGAAATTCTCTAAAGGAACTCCAATTCATCTTTCCATGTAGAACCCACGTGGAAATGCTATTGGATTCCTAAATTGCCCTTTACCTACTTGTAATATCCCGAATTTTTATTTTCGAAACTTTCAAATTTAATTTAAATCAAAAATCAGAAATTTTGACCGTGTGGGCTGTAAATGTAATACAGTTTCAATTCGAGCCCAAATTTTTGAATTGGGTCCAAGCCCAAAAACAGATTGTTCGAGAATTTCGATTAGAGAACACTTAAAAGTTTCGATGAAATAAAATGGGACTCTAGTTACTAATCGATTATAAATGTATGTATATGTATGTAACTGCAATATAAATTAATTGTCTTAAAATCAAATATCATTACTATTAATATTGTATTATAATTGAGTAAATGGAGAAAATATTGCGAAATCGAACTAAATAATCAAAATAAGTCGAACCGGACCCGAAAAACAAATTGATTTTTCGAAAACCAGATGAATAACCTGAAAATCGCGTAAAAATCGAGCCAAGTCGTTGAATCAGACCATTTCGGTTCGGATCGAACCGGAATCATCTAGAAACCGACATACTTTATTTCTTTTCTTTTCTTCTTCTTCTTCCTTTCCTCTCCAGCGTCGACCTCATCTTCTCCTCCTCTTCTTCTTTCTTCTTTCTCTTCTTTTCTTTCTTTCCTTCTCCTTTCTCTTCTGCGTTTCTGCTACTGGCGAGAGACAGCCACAACGAACCGCGACTCCACCAGGCCAGGACGGATCTTCATCGCGGCGCCGTCACCACTGCCGCTCGATCTCTCTCCCTTGCGTTCATCCTCAGGAAACTCAGTGGCTCCGCCTGTGATCCTCTGGCAGATTGCGTCGCGCCATCCCTCTCCAGTTTGCGATCAAAGGAAACCAGCACCACCGAGCTCAGCCTTGTCGCACAGCCGCCAGTTCCACCACTTGCGTCACTGCTGTAGCTCAGCTCCTCCTGCGTCGATCTCAGGTGATCCAGCCGCTCCAGCATAACTCCAGCCACCTGCTTGCAGTCTCAGTGCGCGATCCGGCACTCATAAATCCCGATCTAGCAAAATCCGACAAGAAAAATTATATTTGGGGGGTATAAATCAATTTTTGCTAATTCTCAGAATTTATTTTAGTAATTTTGGGTTAACTAATTTAAATTAAAATTAGGTATTGAATTATTGATTAATGAGAATTAATTTCAGTATTAAATAAATTATTAAGAGATTATGATTTATAGAATTAAAGAAAAAATTTTAAATTAATGTTGACATGGAGAATATGGAGGATGGGAATAATTGCCCGAATTGATCGGTGATGGATGGGCTGTGTGAGAACCTGAAAATATAATCGAATGAGTTAATTGGTGGATAGTTAAATTTTCAGGGAAGTGCTGTTGAAATTTTGGTAAAAAAAATAAAATTAATTATAGAGATTAAATTACTTATAGAGATTAAATTATTCATAGAAATTAAAAATATAGAATAAGATTATTAGAGTGATAAATAAATAAGGAAACCCAATATATATCTATATATATCGTTTAAATTAATAAGTGAATTAAATGACTGGTAACCAAAAATAGTAAATGAATATGAAATAGAATCTTCAAATTTAAAATTCTTACTTAAAATTTTTATTGTTTATTTTAGAGGTTTATAAAATTCCGAAATGCGAGGACAAAGGCTGGAAGCATGTGGCTAGAAGCATGTGGCTAGAAAGGCAGTCTCCTTAGAGGATAATAAAGAACTGTGAGTAGTGTTAGATAATTCGCATCATCCGCCTGCATTCATGCATTCACGGCTAAATGTTATCATGCATTATGGCCATATTGTTATGCACTATTTGTTGATATTAAATATTGCGTGATTACCTGTGATGTGATATTGCTGTGCCTTGTTTGTGTGAAATTGGGATGAAGTGAGTCACCATGGGTTTGTGAGACTGTTTCTGTTATACGGATCCTGATTCTGATTTCTGTTATATTCTGTTACTGCTATATGGATCATGATTCTGATTTCTGTTAGCGGGGTAAATGGGAGATCGGCGCCCCCGTGTGCACCTGATAATTCTGTCTATTCTGAAACCACAGGTTGGCTTCTTTATTTGGGCGCACCTGATAGTTTAGATCTGATCGTAGCTCACAGGGTGGCCTCCTGTTTGAGCGCCTAAAGATCTAGATTGGATGGAGACGACCGGATTGCCTCCTGTTGGTATATATATATATATATATATATATATATATAAAGAGAGAGATTGGCAAAATAATGAGAGGACCGGTCATGTGAGGATTATACCGGCCAGCCAGAATGGGGGATTGGCTCCCTGGTGCACATGTGAGTGGATGGGCCATGTGGGAGGACGACTCATCGGGTTTTGGTGACTCCGCTGACTAATTTCCACGTGATGTGATTATATGAAGGTGATAATAATTGTGATTACTGTTGTATTGCCATTTGTGTGACAAACTGCATGATCATAAAATTAATCGGTGACTAGATAAAAATATTTTTAGCATCTGTGTAATTGTGTGGGATGAGAGGGTTATCAAACCCTACTCATTGAGTCTAGTACTCACCCCCCTCCAACCTCCCCAGGTAATAGATGGAAAGAAGAATCCTGGAGTCCAATCGAACGAACGAGATACGGATCAATAGGAGTAATAATCATTGTATCGAATATGTAAATACATAGGATAGTGAATTATGGAGTAGAGTTCCGCAATTGTATTACAACAGGGTTGTAAATGAATAAATAGAGTATAGATATTTATTATTTGGATTGTACTTTGGAAATATTTGTGAAATAAATTATTGGGCATGAATCCACAATTGTGAATAGAATGCGAGTCTTAAGTAATACAGGCTTACTACGAGCTTCGGGGGCCTTAAGCCCACCCAGGTCCTAGTGTCGGTCCGGTCCATGGAAATGGGTCGTGACACTACTATTGCCCATTCCATACAACATTCTCCCTCACTTTCTCACACTCTCTCTAAACCCTCGTCTCTTTTCCTATTTTTCTGTTCTTTTTGTTTCTTTACCATAATATCCCAAAGCTAGTAAAACGGCATGAAAGTATCAAAAGGATCCTATCAATGCCTCCAACCAGCTTATACGGTCTCTTTGTTATTAGGGGTAATTGCAATTTTGGTGTTTGTACTTTGTTATTAGAGATAATTACAATTTTGGTGTATGCACTTTGAAATTTTTTTCTTTTTTTGGTGTATGAACAAAAAAGTTAACAATTTGGTGAATTAAGTATTAATTTTTTAACAACTGAGTGAATTTTGCACCTTGTCTAGCCGAAAATCCTTGTAGGACGAAATGGATCCACTTATTCATTTGGTTCTTGACTAGTAGGTGCCAAATAGGCATCCACTTGGATTGCACTAACTAATAAATTAATAACACAAAATGACAAATCTATCCCCGCATCTTTCTCTAGGCCCTATTCACCCAAACACCCAAACAGTGCATCCAAAGATTTTCTTTCTTCAGTTTCAAATAAGGAAGAAGCAGTATATTTAACAAGAGTAGGTGAAGAGTCTCTCATAAAATCATCTTGTTGCTGGTGGTGGTTTGCGGCGGCAGAGTCACCAAGTAAAAAATTGAACGGCAACGATTTAACAATGGAATCAGCACCGGAACACATTCATGCCGGCGAGCAACTGGGTTAGCGGAGTGAATATCATCATCACAAGTGATACAAAAAGCGGCAGCGTCGACTTTGCAAGTGACAGCAGCAGGTGCTTGCTCACAAACCTCACACATTCAAACGCGCTCGTGTCTAGGAACGAGCTTATTGGCGCCATGGATCTTGGAATCGCAGTTAGCACGGCAAAACGCAGCAGCAGTAGGTGCCGTTTTGCAGGGTGCCGTTTTGCAGGAGTCACAACGTCTAGCTGAAACGCTAGACCACCGCCGGCTAAGCTCTTTAACATTTCGAGTTCGATTCCTATGGTGCTGGAAAAACAAAGAAAAATCGCTTGAGTATTTTTGGGAGGACCGCTGCTGGCGGCAGCGAGTGTTGATGCGGAAGGTTTCACTCTTGCGTTTAAAGAAATTGGATTTTTGAAGGTTGTTCGGAATTAGCATCTGATAACAGCTTTGTTTTCTTCGGCTTCTGGGTTTTCGCCGTTGAAGATAACAGAGACAAATCAGAGAGAGAAAGGAGAAGGTGTGGGTTTTAAGCGGAAGGTATTATAAAGCCAATATTTTTTATAAAGATTTTTTTTTTTGAGAGATTTAATGAGTTCTCCATTTTGAGAGATTTCCGTGAAAATTGATTTTTTTTTCATTTGAGATTGTGTTTGAGAGTTCAATCCTCGGGTGAAATGGGAGGCTAAAGGGGCACGGGTCGATTTGTCATTTCCTGTTATTAGAAAGTGTAATCCACGTGGATGTGGATTCCTTTTTGGACTAGTAATCAAAAACCTAACGAATAAGGGGGTACAAATCGTCCTACGGAATTTTTCGGTTAAACACATATGCAAAATTCACTGAATTATTAAAAAATTAATAATTAATTCACCAAATTGTTAACTTTTTCAGCTCTTATCTCAAAATAGAAAAAATTATAAAATTCATATACTAAAATCGCAATTATCCTTGTTGTTTGCCAGGTGAAGGAGGAATGAGACTTTATTGTCTTTCATTCCACGGAGGAATTAGACTTTATTGTCTTAAATCAGGATTCTCATATGTTGCCTAGCAAATTTCTCAAAGTCATTTATAATAGAAGAAACATCGGTTAAGCACAAAAGATGAAGAGACCATCTGATTCTGTTTTAGTGTTTGGTTAGCATTCAATGTAAATGTGGCCTTTGCATGACTTAAAATCAAACTAGGAACAGACCTTTCTTCTTTTACTCTTTGTTCAAATCTTTCCATGAGTTACATAAATGTAGCTCCCGCTATGTTCTGAGACCAAGTAACTTCTTTTCCCATATTACTTCTAGTCAGTTAGTACATGAGATTTTAAATCATTGGGTGTCCAAGAGATTTTTCGTATTAGAGAAAACGTTTAGCTAAGTGAAGTGTATCAAGCGAATGATGAGGCACTATTAATTTTTAAATCAGAGAGATTGTTGGAACTGAATTTATGGTAAAGGCTTCACCATCCTTACTAATTTAAATCACTGAAAGTTGAAAAGAATGTTGAGAAATTGTAAAAGATTTGTATGAACGAAATGGACAAGGAAATTAGAAGAGTTTTATACAAAAAAAAAAAAAAAAAAAAAAAAAAAAGAAAAAAAAGAAGAGTTTGCAGAACTGAAATGTAGTGCTAGGAAATTAAATATCAAGGGTTTGGAAATGTTAAATAATGATTGAAATTTGAGGTATTGTAGTTTGATTATTGGAATTGTTGGGGTTTTGCTTGAATACGAGCTTTCGTTGTTACAGGCTTCTCAGACAATTACCAAAATGTTACTAAAACTGCTTTATTAGGGCCCTACTTGAATGTCAGCTTCACTTTTATAGGCTCCTTGTGCAATTATATTGACTATCAATAATGAGATCTAAATAATTTGATAAATAATGAGCTTAACACAAACATTGTCTTCCGTTAAATTTGACAATTTTAAATTTTTTTTGTTTCATTTAGATGGGAGGTTTTGAAAATAAAGTAATATTATTCTAATTTTATTATTGTCTAGATATTTACACTATACTTTGTCTCAATTAGATGGGCATTAATTAAAGGATAATTTAGTCAATTATCCTTTTTTTTTAGGTGGTTTAATTATTTTTTTATTCTTGTGAAAAGTAAAAAAAACTGTCAAATTTAATGGAACGGACAAAGTGACAAATAGTAGCTACGTTTCTTAATACTTATTATGTTTCAAAATACTTTCAAGAAATAATAAATTTATTTTTTCATGTTTACCCTTTGTATATGACCAATAATTATTATTTCAATTCCTAAAAAATTTGATATTTAGATATATTAAATTAAAAGTAATATAGTCGATTTATTCAATATTTTATTATAATTTAGATAAATTTTAATAATTTTCTTAAAAAAACATGATATTCTAAATGTATGGATGAATTTTTGATTTTGCGGAATAACATTAATTGTGGATCTTTTCTTTTTTCTTTTTCTATCAAAGAAATGGCATATTAATTGTTGAATACAAGATGATGAATAAGATCCATAGGTATGTGTGACTTGCCTTTATCCACAATGAATGCACATTATCTACCCACCTAAACTCAATAAATAACAACTACTACAAGTACAACTCAATTATGCAAAGCCCTCTCCTCAACTCTACACAACTCTACTTTTGTATTCTTCTACTTAGGACGTGAGATGGAGAAATTAGGAGGCAAAGGAGGAGTTGCTAATGAAGAAACGACGAGCACCATGCGAACTGCAGAGACCATTCTGCGTCTTATACCAATGGCTTTATGCCTCTCTGCTCTCGTTCTTATGCTTAAGGACTCTCAGTCAAATGATTTCGGCTCTCTCTCTTACTCTGATCTTGGGGCTTTCAGGTTTTCTTTTTCTTTTTCAGTCTCTACTTTTGATTTAATTTGTCTAAACTACTAATGATATATGCATATGATGATTTTAATCATTAATTAATCTTAAATATAAATATTTATAGTGGAAATTTATATTTTCTTATTATTTACATCAAGCAATTGAACTTAAAGAGTTTAAACTGATAATTCTATTAGTATTTTTATTTGGGAGTAGAAATAATAAAAGAAAGGAAAAGTAAACTGTCTTTGGAAATTAAAGATTGTAAAGGGACTGGATCTTATTTTCCTTTCTCTTCCTAATTGAAGGTATAAGAAAATATCATTTGCTCAACAGCTTTTTGAACCGAAGAAAATTCTTATTCCTAATAATTACATATACTTGTAAATTGAACAAAATTAATACAAATATAATAAATTGAATTTTTAAATAAATTATTTACGGGACCAAACTAAATAGAATAAAAATTGCATTATTTTTTATTTTAAAAATTGAATTACACTGAAAAGTCTCGATTTTCCTATTATCATCAAACTGAACCAATGAATTCCATATAATTGAGTCTGTTTTACAATTATTGTCAAGCTCTATAAATTGTAATTAATAAATACAGGTACTTGGTGCATGCGAATGGCATATGTGCTGGATATTCCCTTCTCTCAGCCATCATTGTAGCCATGCCTCGACCATCCACCATGCCCCAGGCCTGGACATTCTTCTTCCTCGACCAGGTTATTTTTAGATAGATGTTGTAAAAATAAAACAATTAAGAAAGAAAATTAATCAATTAAGCAAATCAAATTTAGGTGTTGACATATGCGATTCTGGCGGCCGGAGCTGTGTCAGTGGAGGTGTTGTACTTGGCAAGAAAGGGAGACATGGCCATCACCTGGAGTGCAGCTTGTATGTCTTTCGGCGGATTCTGTTACAAGGCCACAACATCTGCAGTGATAACATTTGGTGCAGTAGCTTTCTACGCGGTGCTTTCTCTTGTGTCCTCCTACAAACTTTTCAGCAAATACAGCGCACCAGCGCTCACCTACCCAGGCAACAAGGCTATGGAGATTGCAGCTTTCCAGGGCTAATTAAGAATTTCACCTCCATCACAATAACAACCCAAGTGTCAAATTCATCTACTTTATTATATGTGAAACTGCGTACCCTTTTACTTTCATGTGCTAATATATCAATTACATCTTTACAAAAACCTTTAACTTCAAAATAAGAGCATATTTCTATAAGCAGAAAAATATTTTTCACAATTTTTCACTATTTCAAACATTAAAAGAAAATAAGTTAAGGAAAATAAATTGTAGGTTAGTGGAAAATAAGTTAGCGATTAAGGAAAATGATTTACACTTGTTTATTTGGGAAAACATTTTCCTAATTTATTTCATAATTTAAAATTAGTCTTTTTGGTTCATCAAGAAACATTCCACTGACAGGTGCAATTGTGGGTACATAGTCTTTTTGAAAGTGTCTAAAATACACCAAGTGACTTTTTTTTAGAACAAATTATTTAAAATAATTTATTGATAGGTTCATACTATTTAAAATATATTTTACATGATACTTTTTACAACATGTTTATTTTAATATAATCATTAAATTATTTTAACAATATATTTTTTAAAATATGTTAAAGCTCATTACATTTAAAATATATATTTGAGCAATATATTTTAACATAATTATAATACTTATATATTGTTAAATTATCTTAACATGATATATACTTAGAGATGGAAGCAGATATTTTAGAGTGTCTGCCCCGCTTCCATTCCTACTTCCATTCCTATATACACTGTAATGTTAAATAATTTAATTAAAAAAATTAAATCACATTATTAGATTAAATTAATCTTCATTATAGTATTATACGATGAGAATATATTTTAAATCGAAAATCTAATTATTAAATTTACTTTAATATATAATCATCATTATAATATACTAGGTGTAAACGAATTATTATATGAAGAAAAATTAAATTTTTTAATATTATATCAAATGTTAAAAAATATTTTTCGAGAATATTTTATGTAAAGTCAAACGTTAGAAAATAATGTATTTTCCTGTAAAATATTTTTCATATAAAATATTTTTTTGCAAGTTATTTTCGAGTAAATTATTTTTCGGAAACAAATGGAGCCTAAATTTTATTTTCTAGTTAATGGTACATAATTTTTATAATTTCTTGAAAGAAATATCTTTATCTTGTTATGTACATTTTAGTACGTACCTGGTTTCAAATCATTTAATGAAGGTTTAAGTAGTTATAAATATATTTGAGACGGATATTGGTAGTTACAATCTTAGTAAACTTCTAATTTTAATCTTTGTTTCAAGGGATATCTTAATTTTACTTGGTCTTTATAAATTATAATAGAAATTAGTCCTACTTTCTTTTTTTACTATGGTACTCTCTTTCCGGATAGTTTGTCTATAAAAACTATTAAAGAAAAATAAACATTTAGTTATAATTCAATTCAATTGTTTATTATTGATTATTTAATTAAAACTTAACTAACTTGCAGAAATTTTAGAATTATAAATTCATTGAATAAATACATGATATTTAATTTATTTAAATAGATTAATTTAGCATTATAACTCAAGATCCAATTTAATATTTTAAAAATAATATGAAATCAAATTGATCTAAATTTATTCAAAGTTGCTTTTTTTTTTTACTGCAAATAATAGTCTGATATATTTTAATAATTTCATTTGCTTCAGTAAATGTTTTAAAGATAGCATTTTTAAAAAATTAAAGAAATGGTTCTTTTATAATAATTTAAATAAATTTATCAAACAAATCCTGACATATATTTCAAATTAAGGTAAATTATATTTTCATATAATTTTATGATAGATTAACTTTTTTTCTTAATGGTACGTCAACTTCAAATTGTAAATATGTTTTCAATATTAAACCATTCATTTTGAAGTACAAATTATAAATACACGAAATGTAATAAAAATAAAAGATATGAACTAACTCTACCTCTGCTTATTGAAATAATTTAATGAAATTCAAACTTTAAAATTTTAAACACTAGTAGTTATTTTCATTGTAATTTCTAGTATGAAAGTAGAAAGTTTTTTGTTTCTTTCTTATTGAAAATTATTATTTATATTAAATATCTTGATTGTTTTGTAGTTATTTATTCTATTTTGATTAAAAATTTTTTGACTATATATAAAAAATATTTGCTCGTATGAAATGATATTTTTGTCCACCTAAGAAAAAATCATGGCTCCATCACTGGATATGGATATCTAGATAATTGCTGCTCGTTATTTACTCTATGTATTAAATGAATTTAATAATGAAAGTATGTAAGTATCTTATCCGTTACTATTAAAAAATATAATTTAAAATGGAGGCTTTTTTCTACTATATAGAAATATTTATTTTTGTATGAATAAGCGTGGCAAGTAAACCTGCTATAGTTAGGGGTGGCCAAATTTCGATTTTTGGAACTAGAACCGTGCGGAACTAGAACCGAGAGGTTGCGGTTCAGTTTCGCTTCTAAGTTTTTTAGAACCATGAACTGGCCGGAGCCAAAGGTTTTGCAACCGATTAGAATAGGTGGTTCTATTATTTTTTTTTTATTTTTTCAAAAAAATAAAATCTTTAAATTAACTTTCCTAACAACTATGAAATGACTATATAATGTCTAATTATGGTAAGGGTATTTGTGTAAGTTAGATTTTTTTGTTTTAAAATTATGTCAATCACTGGAAAATCGGTCGAGAACCGCCAGAACCATTTGGAACTGAAATTGTAATGTCCTATTTTCTTTTCAGTGTTTGAAATAGTAGTTTACTAATATGTGAATAGTAACACCTGTTCGGAAGTCTGTATTATTTCGGTCTGAAAAATTTCTATTTATAATTTATATTTTTTTAATATTTTTGGAACATGCATTCATAATTTTAGTGGGTAGAAATTAAGCTATGAATTTATTTAGACGTATTTAGTAATTAATGAATAGTGAATTATGGTATTTTTATTAATTAGAAAAATTGGAGAATTATTTTCATAGAGTAATTTAATAATTATTATGGAGAAAAAAATAATTATATGAGAGGAATATATTGAGGAATAATCATAGCCTTTAGATGAGATTACTGAAACAACCCGAAATTTTATTTTTAGAAATTTTTCATATAAAATTTTAAATATAAATTCCTAAACCAAGAAGAAAACCAATTGAAAAAAAAAAATAAATTGATAAGCCAATTGAAAACAAGACAAAATCCATGGTTTGGGCCAAACCGAACCCTAATCAAACCCAACCGACCTATAGCCAATTAGAAAGCTCTAGAACCCACAATACCCATTTTGTCCTATTTTTCTCTTTTCTTCCCGATTCTAGCGATAGCCCAATTTTCCCTTTCCCGTTTTTGCGATTTCTGGCCATCTGAGCTTGACTTTGGATGATCGGATTTCTTTTGCGTCGCCATCGCTTCTCTGGCCACCACTCTTTCCATTTTCGGCCTGCCATAGGGTTGTAAACGAGAGAGAGAAAGGTGCTGCGATTTCTTCCTTTTCGATTGACACAACTCACCTTCTACGCTTCTCTCTCATTTCCGGCGACACCAAACCTTAACTGGCCAATCCACCTCGTCCCTACCACCTTGTGAGCACCGTTCCTCCATCTTTGGTCAACTGAATTTAATGATTAGCGAGAAAAGAAAAAAAAAAGGGCAGTGAACTGCGGTATTGAGTTCGTCATTGCCAGCTACAAGTTAACCTCCATCAATGCATTTTATGGCTTAGTGAGCTCTATTTGATCCCTTTTCCTTCAATTATTTCACTTATTCAATAGTTCATTTGAGGAAAGGGTTGGTAGAATCATGAATGAGAAATGCTAGGTTCCTGAAACACTATTCACACGACTAAAAGTTGGGAAAAATATGATTTTTGACTATTAATTGATACTATAACTGCATTTTACAAAGAAATGTGTAAGTTAGGGTGTTTATTGCAGATTCTATGAAAGAAATTAGAATGATTGTGATATGGCAGCAACCAACCTAGCTATTTGCTCAAAATTTATGCTTTGATATGAGGCACTTGACATGATAAATTAAGTTTTTGTTGCTAAATGAGCCAACTAGTATTTATAGTATGGATTTTGATTGAGAAACCTTGATTTTCTTAGGTTGGCAGCAACTATTTTAGTTGATTTCTTGAACCAAAGCTGTGATATTGTAGGGGAGTGACAAGTGGTCAAAGTGGGAGTGACGAGTGGTCAAAGTCACTTGGATGTTAGAGTCCTTGTCCCGACCCTTCATGGGTGCCCCTACGCCTATGGAAGGGGCCATTGGTTGCCTTATTGTAATCTTGGTTGCCTCGATGTAATATTTGATATATAAGTAAGAATTACCATTTTGCCCCTATGTGTGATGTTGTGCTATGTTTTCCTCGATGATGCTTGCATTGTTCTTAGATTCGAACCCATATGATTATCTATTGGTATTATGTTATTCTGATGCCCATTATTGGCTTGTAGATTACTAATTGATATCCTTGGCTGGATTATTTGAAGGTGTGCCAAGCAAGGGCCATACGGTCCGGTCTTGGTACGTGATATGGGACCGTGACATTTGGTATCAGAGCATTGGATTACGGATAGATTGAATGATGAAAATGACGAAATCCTCCCGTGTTGAAGCTTTAGAGAAGCGGGTGGAAGAGCTTGTTGCTTTTATAGAAAAGAATGTGATTGTTGGTGAGCCAACAATTGTTCCTGAATGGCAAGAGGCCAAAGAGCGCATTGAGGCGCTAGAGGAGAAAGCAGTGGAGATGCAGACCATACTCTCTGAATTGAATCGCTCAATTGATGCCCTGCGTCTCACCTCGGCCACTGTGGGTGGTGAGGTAAGAGACGAGGAGCGAGGTCTTGTCCCGGCCACTCAGGGTGGTGAGGCAAGAGACAAAGAAAAGATCAAGAACCTTGAGACTACGGTGCAGAGCTTGGAGGGGCTGCCAAGAGAGCTGGATGAGGCCCACACTGAATTTTGTGACTACATAAAGCCTATGGTTGATGAGGCCAAGACAAAGGTGAATGAGTTTGTTGAGGAGTTGACGAAACTATCAGAAAGGATGAAAGACTATGAGGGAGTCAAAGAAAAGGTCGACTTGCTCTTAATTGCCGCTAGAAATGCAGAAGTCCACCCTCCGAGAAATGGGAAAATGAAAATTCCAGATCCACCACCTTTTAAAGGTGTACGAGATGCACGGGCAGTAGATAATTTCCTCTTTGGTATGGACACTTATTTTAAGGCCACGAACACCACTTCAGATGAAGAAAAATTGAGCCTTGTTCCAATGTTTTTAGCAGAAGATGGCAAGCTATGGTGGCGCACCAAAGTTGAGGAGGTGCGAGTTGGCCAAACCAGCATGGGCACTTGGGAGGAGTTTTGCCAAGTATTAAAATTGGCATTCGACCCCGAGAGAATAGCATATAATGCCCGGTGTAGGTTGTTAAAAATACAGCATACATATTCTATTCGGGAGTACGTGTGACAATTCACCCAATGCATGCTGGATATCAAAACTATGGCAGGTGATGACCGATTATACTTTTTTCTGGAAGGACTACAGCCATGGGCTAAGGACAAGCTGGATGCTCAAAAGGTTGACGACTATGAATCGACCATAAAAGCGGCAAAGGCATTGGATGACTATGGGGGGAACTTTCCCAAACATAAATTCGGTTAACCAGGTGCGGGTGACAATCGCCCCAACAAGTGGGTGAGACCCACAAGTGGGAGAGCAAGTTCAACCAATTCAGAAGTGAATGTGGAAAGGAGGCCTTTGAACTCCAGCTATAAAAATGCCCCAAGTCAGGCAATAGTCAGGAATGCTGAGCCACGGAAGAACTTCACTTTTCGAGAGGAACGTAGAGCACCAGGAGGAAATAATATGGGAGGGGGAGTGGCTAGAACCATCAAATGTTTCTTTTGTAAAGGGCCGCATAAAATGTCAGAATGCACTGTAAGAGACAAGGCCATGAATGCCCTCCAGCTACAGGAAGAAAAGAAGCATGAAAGACAGGCTTCAGACTCAAGCATTGTTGATCTCGCTGTGGTTGAAGCATTGAGATTCTTGGGGGCCTTGGAACGTCAGGCTGGGGAAAAGACCGAACCACCTAAAAAGGGATTAATGTTTATCGACTTCACTCTGAATGGAAAGTCAGCAAAGGCGATGGTGGATACGGGAGCAACAGATAATTTTTTGAATTGTCCAATGGTATCGAAATTCAAACTACAAGTGAAGAAGGACTCGGGGAAGTTGAAGGCAGTGAATTCTAAGGCAGTGAAGACAGTGGGAGTTGTTGCTGATGTCCCATGCTGAGTGGGGTCTTGGGAAGGGAAAATAAATTTCACAGTGGCTCCGATGGATGACTTTG